>NC_069501.1:293634889-293934889 GCF_027579735.1 Bombina bombina
TGTTTGGAGGAATGTAGTTTAAGTTCTGGGTTCTGATCTCAGATCTATTGAATTACCTATTATGTTCCAGATTATGAGTGGTGGGCTAACAGTTACGCATAAGCGAAAAGGGGTTTATTGCATTAGCGTTTAGCTAATGTTACAAAGTGCAAGTAAGCACAATCGCTTGAGCACAATTGAAGTTAACATTTGTCGGGATAGAGCGTCCTCAGAGCTCTAGTTGACTGTTCCGCAAAACAAAAAACGTTGCACAAAACACATCAAAAATACATTACAAAGGTACAGTTACACTCATAATAACAAAATCTAGTAAAAATTATTAAAAAATTGCATAAAAAGTTATAAGGGCTCAAACATATGAGGCTTCGGGTGTTGGAAGAAAAAAAAAAAAGGCTGCAAATGGCTTTAACATAGGGATACATACATATACATATCTAAAGATGTACATGCATGTATATATCAGAGGTTTTCAAAGTCTTACACAGGGGACCTTCCCGTTGGCGAAACTTTCAAGGTGAGGCCCCCTCGCCATAGATGTTATTACATTTTTAATTGCGCTTTGAAATGCTTGTTACAACACAGCATTTATATTTTTTTTCTCATTTCACTGGCAAGATTGACCAATTGTATGTTCATATTTTATTCAAATAAAATCTGTACATTACATAAACATAGATAAAAACACCAAATGATTACCGTGTTGTTACTGTGCTACTGCGAAGGCTCAGACTCTGGTTCTGTCAGCTACTAACAACTCTTCCTGCCAAACGTTCCCACTCCTAATCTGTGGGGAACAGAGTCTCCATAGTCATATTTTAACTATGCAGCGCATATATCTGTATATAGCAATACATATATATATATTTTGTACCAATAAAAAATATATGTAGAAATATGCTGCTATGTGAAGAACATTGGAATGTGAAATATTAATATTTTCATGTCAGGTTAGTGCACTTGAAAATATGCAATCTGGTTTGCATACAAGTAGGGTGTTAGCCCCCCCCCCCCCCTCCATTTTTGCACCATTGACTTCTAACCTGGTCACAAAATTCAAATTTTGGCTTTTTGTGTGCATTGGGTTAGTACGCGAGTAAAAACTCTTTACTTTCAACTTGTAATACGAGCGCTACCCAATATGCGCAAATACCTTACTTCTAGCGGAGCTAGCGTGTGAGCGGGATCATTAAATACCTCTCCACTTGTAATCTGGCCCAATATCTGTATGGCTTACTATACAAACATTTTTTTAGTACTATGATGATATTGGTTTCACATGTTACATACATTTAACCCATCTGCTGCATGCACAGAGTTGTGTTTAAGACACATGACAGCAGTGTGGTTAATTTTTTTTAATTTTTTTTGAGTCATCTGGAGTATGCTTCATTTAAATGTTTCCTACCTTCTGACATAAAAGCCATTTATTTCAGATCCTAAATTCAGGAAATCATTCAGCAGAATAATCTGTCCTGACTTCCTGTAATGGCATTAGGGTCTTACAAAGGATTCATATTCCTCAGATTCCAATAACGATTCTTCCAGGACTCAGCTGCACTGGAACAGACACACTGCTTTTGTTAAACAAAACCAGCCCTGTGTGTGGGAGTTCTTGGCAACCATGTAATATAAAGACAGCCAGTGAAACAAGTTTTCCTTTATGTATGGTTTGTAGCTCAACTAGAAAGTTAGCAACCAGCGGAACCTAAAGATTCAGTTTTCACTTCAGTTTACTGGGTTCATATGGGGTCCTAGTATTAAGTGAAATATTTAACTCCTGAATAAATGTTCTCCCTATTTTGAATATAGATTTTATTTTATAAAATCATCCTGAAAAGACTTTGCTTTTATGAAAAACCTACTAATGCGATTTTTTTTATATATATATATAGCACCAGTGTTTAGACAAAAATTCTGCTATGCTTTTCCTCATTAACATCATTCTATGCAAAAGGTGCTTTACTGCATGGTGCAGAAGACAAACCAAGAGGCAGACACACCACCTCATGCCAGCACCACTTAGATCTGTCCTCTTATTTTAAAGAGCTGAGTCTGCCATAACAAATGGGGTGTTACATATCCCTCTAAAATAAGAGGTGACTGGTGTAAAATGATTAAAAAAAAAAAAAAAAGATCGCCTGCACAACTAGGGGTTAGAGAAAATTGGTTAAGGGAGAGGAGGCTCTAATAGAGTTCTTATGTCCCCAAAAACAAAATTTATGCTTACCTGATAAATTTATTTCCGGACATGGAAAGTCCATGACGTCATTCCAATTACTAGTGGGATATTCACTCCTGGCCAGCAGGACGAGGCAAAGAGCACCACAGCAAAGCTGCTAAGTGTCACTTCCATTACCCATAGCCCCCAGTCATTCAGCCGAAAGGGAAATGGAAAATAAAGGTGTAGAGGTGCCTGAGGTTTAGCAAAAAATTACTGTCTAATCTAAAGGGTGGGGTCGTGGACTCTCCATGTCCGGAAATAAATTTATCAGGTAAGCATTAATTTAGTTTTCTTTCCTAAGACATAGAATAAGACAGACAGACCTAAGCAGAAGGCACCACCGCTTGAAGAGCCTTTCTCCCAAAGGAAGCCTCAGCCGAGGTAAACGTATCAAATTTGTAGAATTTGGAAAAGTATGCAGAGAGGACCAAGTTGCAGCCTTGCAAATTTGTTCCACAGAAGCTTCATTTTTGTAAGTCTCTCAGGAGGCTGCTGTCCAGCAGTCTCATAAGCAAAATGAATCATACATCCCAACCAGAGGGAAAGAGAAGTAGAAGTAGCCTTCTGACCCTTACGCTTTCCAGAGAAACAAACAAACAGGGCAGAAGACTTAAGAGAGTGCACCACATCCAAATTGTGAAACAGACGTTCCTCCTTATGAGAGGAAGGATTAGGACAGAGAGAAGGAACAACAATTTCCTGATCAATATTTCTATCCGAAACCATCTTAAGGATAAACCCCAAATTAATATGAAGGACTGCCTTATCCGCATTAAAAATAAGGTAAGGCAAATTGCACTGCAAATCCGAGAGTTCGGAAACTCTCAGAGCAGAAGAAATAGCAATAAGAAACAAAACCTTCCAAGATAACAGATTAATATCTATGGAATGCATTAGCTCAAACTGAGCCTGTTGTAAAACTCTAAGAACTAGGTTAAGGTTCCAAGGAGGAGCAACAGATTTAAACACAGGCCTGATTCTAACCAGGGCCTGACAAAATCATTGAACATCTGGCACATCCGCCAGACGCTTATGTAAAAACATAATTTATGCTTACCTGATAAATTTATTTCTCTTGTGGTGTATCCAGTCCACGGATCATCCATTACTTGTGGGATATTCTCCTTCCCAACAGGAAGTTGCAAGAGGATCACCCACAGCAGAGCTGCTATATAGCTCCTCCCCTAACTGTCATATCCAGTCATTCGACCGAAAACAAACAGAGAAAGGAGAAACCATAGGGTGCAGTGGTGACTGTAGTTTAATTAAAATTTAGACCTGCCTTAAAAAGGACAGGGCGGGCCGTGGACTGGATACACCACAAGAGAAATAAATTTATCAGGTAAGCATAAATTATGTTTTCTCTTGTTAAGTGTATCCAGTCCACGGATCATCCATTACTTGTGGGATACCAATACCAAAGCTAAAGTACACGGATGATGGGAGGGACAAGGCAGGATTAAGCGGAAGGAACCACTGCCCGAAGAACCTTTCTCCCAAAAACAGCCTCCGAAGAAGCAAAAGTATCAAATATGTAAAATTTTGAAAAAGTGTGAAGCGAAGACCAAGTCGCAGCCTTGCAAATCTGTTCAACAGAGGCCTCATTTTTGAAGGCCCAGGTGGAAGCCACAGCTCTAGTAGAATGAGCTGTAATCCTTTCAGGGAGCTGCTGTCCAGCAGTCACATAGGCTAGGCGTATTACGCTCCGAAGCCAAAAGGACAGAGAGGTTGCCAAAGCTTTTTGACCTCTCCTCTGTCCAGAGTAAACGACAAACAGGGAAGATGTTTGACGAAAATCCTTAGTAGCTTGTAAGTAAAACTTCAAGGCACGGACTACGTCCAGATTATGTAAAAGACGTTCCTTCTTTGAAGAAGGATTAGGACACAATGATGGAACAACAATCTCTTGATTGATATTCTTGTTAGAAACCACCTTAGGTAAAAACTCATGTTTGGTACGCAGAACTACCTTATATGCATGAAAAATCAGATAAGGAGAATCACATTGTAAGGCAGATAGCTCAGAGACTCTCCGAGCCGAGGAAATAGCCATCAAAAACAGAACTTTCCAAGATAAAAGTTTAATATCAATGGAATGAAGGGGTTCAAACAGAACTCCTTGAAGAACTTTAAGAACCAAGTTTAAGCTCCACGGAGGAGCAACAGGTTTAAACACAGGCTTAATTCTAACCAGGCAAAATGCCTGAATGTCTGGAACCTCTGCCAGACGCTTGTGCAAAAGAATAGACAGAGCAGAAATCTGTCCCTTTAAGGAACTAGCTGATAATCCTTTGTCCAAGCCCTCTTGGAGAAAAGACAATATTCTAGGAATCCTAACCTTACTCCATGAGTAATTCTTGGATTCACACCAATAAGGATATTTACTCCATATCTTGTGGTAGATTTTCCTGGTAACAGGCTTTCGTGCCTGTATTAAGGTATCAATGACTGACTCGGAGAAGCCACGCTTTGATAGAATCAAGCGTTCAATCTCCATGCAGTCAGTCTCAGAGAAATTAGATTTCGATGATTGAAAGGACCTTGTATCAGAAGGTCCTGTCTTAGAGGCAGAGTCCATGGTGGAAAGGATGACATGTCCACTAGGTCTGCATACCAAGTCCTGCATGGCCACGCAGGTGCTATCAGAATCACTGATGCTCTCTCCTGTTTGATTTTGGCAATCAGTCGAGGGAGCAGAGGAAACGGTGGAAACACATAAGCCAGGTTGAAGAACCAAGGCGCTGCTAGAGCATCTATCAGCGTCGCTTCTGGGTCCCTGGACCTGGATCCGTAACAAGGGAGCTTGGCGTTCTGGCGAGATGCCATGAGATCCAACTCTGGTTTGCCCCAACGATGAATCAATTGAGCAAACACCTCTGGATGGAGTTCCCACTCCCCCGGATGGAAAGTCTGACGACTTAGAAAATCCGCCTCCCAGTTCTCCACGCCTGGGATATGGATTGCTGACAGGTGGCAAGAGTGGCACTCTGCCCAGCGAATTATTTTTGAGACTTCTAACATCGCTAGGGAACTCCTGGTTCCCCCTTGATGGTTGATGTAAGCCACAGCCGTGATGTTGTCCGACTGAAATCTGATGAACCTCAGTGTTGCTAACTGAGGCCAAGCCAGAAGAGCATTGAATATCGCTCTTAACTCCAGAATATTTATTGGAAGGAGTTTCTCCTCCTGAGTCCACGATCCCTGTGCCTTCAAGGAGTTCCAGACTGCACCCCAACCTAGAAGGCTGGCATCTGTTGTTACAATTGTCCAATCTGGCCTGCGAAAGGTCATACCCTTGGACAGGTGGACCCGAGACAACCACCAGAGAAGAGAATCTCTGGTCTCTTGATCCAGATTTAGCAGAGGGGACAAATCTGTGTAATCCCCATTCCACTGACTCAGCATGCATAATTGCAGCGGTCTGAGATGTAGGAGCGCAAATGGCACTATGTCCATTGCCGCTACCATTAAGCCGATTACCTCCATACACTGAGCCACCGAAGGGCGCGGAATGGAGTGAAGAACACGGCAAGCATTTAGAAGTTTTGATAACCTGGACTCCGTCAGGTAAATTTTAATTTCTACAGAATCTATAAGAGTCCCTAAGAAGGAGACTCTTGTGAGTGGGGATAGAGAACTCTTTTCCTCGTTCACTTTCCACCCGTGCGACCTCAGAAATGCCAGAACTATCTCTGTATGAGACTTGGCAACTTGAAAGTTTGACGCCTGTATCAGGATGTCATCTAGATACGGAGCTACCGCTATGCCTCGCGGTCTTAGAACCGCCAGAAGTGAGCCCAGAACCTTTGTAAAGATTCTCGGGGCTGTAGCCAACCTGAAGGGAAGAGCTACAAATTGGTAATGCCTGTCTAGAAAGGCAAACCTTAGAAACCGATGATAGTCTTTGTGAATCGGTATGTGAAGGTAGGCATCCTTTAGGTCCACTGTGGTCATGTACTGACCCTCTTGGATCATGGGTAGGATGGTCCGAATAGTTTCCATTTTGAAAGATGGAACTCTGAGGAATTTGTTTAAGATCTTTAGATCCAAAATTGGTCTGAAGGTTCCCTCTTTTTTGGGAACCACAAACAGATTTGAATAAAAACCCTGTCCTTGTTCCGTCCGCGGAACTGGATGGATCACTCCCATAATTAGGAGGTCTTGCACACAGAATAGGAATGCCTCTTTCTTTATCTGATTTGCAGATAGCCTTGAAAGATGAAATCTCCCTTGTGGAGGGGAAGCTTTGAAGTCCAGAAGATATCCCTGAGATATGATCTTGAACATCTCTTGCCCATGCCTGGGCGAAGAGAGAAAGTCTGCCCCCTACTAGATCCGTCGCCGGATAGGGGGCCATTCCTTCATGCTGTCTTAGAGGCAGCAGCAGGCTTTCTGGCCTGCTTGCCCTTGTTCCAGGACTGGTTAGGTTTCCAGGCCTGCTTAGATTGAGCAAAAGTTCCCTCTTGCTTTGAAGCGGAGGAAGTTGATGCTGCACCTTCCTTGAAATTTCGAAAGGCACGAAAATTAGACTGTTTGGCCTTTGCTTTGGCCCTGTCCTGAGGAAGGGTATGACCCTTACCTCCAGTAATGTCAGCAATAATTTCCTTCAAACCAGGCCCGAATAAGGTCTGCCCCTTGAAAGGAATGTTGAGTAATTTAGACTTCGAAGTCACGTCAGCTGACCAGGATTTAAGCCATAGCTCCCTACACGCCTGGATGGCGAATCCGGAATTCTTAGCCGTTAGTTTAGTCAAATGAACAATGGCATCAGAAACAAATGAGTTAGCTAGCTTAAGTGTTCTAAGCTTGTCAATAATTTCAGTCAATGGAGCTGTATGGATGGCCTCTTCCAGGGCCTCAAACCAGAATGCCGCCGCGGCCGTGACAGGCGCAATGCATGCAAGGGGCTGTAAAATAAAACCTTGTTGAATAAACATTTTCTTAAGGTAACCCTCCAATTTTTTATCCATTGGATCTGAAAAAGCACAACTGTCCTCAACCGGGATAGTGGTACGCTTTGCTAAAGTAGAAACTGCTCCCTCCACCTTAGGGACCGTCTGCCATAAGTCCCGTGTAGTGGCGTCTATTGGAAACATTTTTCTAAATATAGGAGGTGGGGAAAAAGGCACACCCAGTCTATTCTACTCCTTGCTAATAATTTCTGTAAGCCTTTTAGGTATAGGAAAAAAATCAGTACACACCGGCACCGCATAGTATTTATCCAGCCTACACAAATTTCTCTGGTACTGCAACTGTGTTACAGTCATTCAGAGCAGCTAATACCTCCCCAAGCAATACACGGAGCTTCTCAAGCTTAAATTTAAAATTAGAAATCCCTGAATCAGGTTTCCCCGAATCAGAGACGTCACCCACAGACTGAAGCTCTCCGTCCTCATGATCTGCATATTGTGACGCAGTATCAGACATGGCCCTTACAACATCTGCGCGCTCTGTATTTCTCCTAATCCCAGAGCAATTGCGCTTGCCTCTTAATTCAGGCAACCTGGATAATACCTCTGACAGGGTATTATTCATGATTGCAGCCATGTCCTGCAAGGTAATCGCTATGGGCGTCCCTGATGCAATTGGCGCCATATTAGCGTGCATCCCCTGAGCGGGAGGCGAAGGGTCTGACACGTGGGGAGAGTTAGTCGGCATAACTTCCCCCTCGTCAGAATCTTCTGGTGATATTTCTTTTATAGTTAAAGACTGATCTTTACTGTTTAAGGTGAAATCAATACATTTAGTACACATTCTCCTATGGGGCTACACCATGGCTTTCAAACATAATGAACAAGTTGTTTCCTCTGTGTCAGACATGTTTAAACAAACTAGCAATGAGACTAGCAAGCTTGGAAAACACTTTAAACAAGTTTACAAGCAATATAAAAAACGTTACTGCACCTTTAAGAAACACAAATTTTTGCCAAAATTTGAAATAACAGTGAAAAAAGGCAGCTACACTAACAAAATTTTTACAGTATATGTAACAAGTTAGCAGAGCATTGCACCCACTTGCAAATGGATGATTAACCCCTTAATACCAAACACAGAATAATAACTGACAAAAACGTTTTGGTTTTTTTTGTTTGTTTTTTTAAATAGTCACAACTGCCACAGCTCTACTGTGGCTTGTTACCTCCCTCAAAAACGACTTTGAAGCCTTTTGAGCCCTCCAGAGATATCCTGGATCATGCAGGAAGAAGCTGGATGTCTGTGTCTGTAATTTTTGCTGCACAAAAAAACCCCTCCCACTCATATTACAACAGTGGAAAGTCAGGAAACTGTTACTAGGCAGAATTCAAGCCAGCCATGTGGAAAAAAACTAGGCCCCAATAAGTTTTATCACCAAATACATATATAAAAACGATTAAACATGCCAGCAAACGTTTTATATTACATTTTTACAAGAGTATGTATCTCTATTAATAAGCCTGATACCAGTAGCTCTCACTGCATTTAAGGCTTTACTTACATTAGTTCAGTATCAGCAGCATTTTCTAGCAAATTCCATCCCTAGAAAAATATTAACTGCACATACCTTATTGCAGGAAAACCTGCACGCCATTCCCTCTCTGAAGTTACCTCACTCCTCAGAATATGTGAGAACAGCCATGGATCTTAGTTACTTCTGCTAAGATCATAGAAAACGCAGGCAGATTCTTCTTCTAAATACTGCCTGAGATAAACAGTACACTCCGGTACCATTTAAAAATAATAAACTTTTGATTGAAGAATAAACACCACACTCCTCTTACGACCTCCATCTTGGTTGAGGCTTGCAAGAGAATGACTGGATATGACAGTTAGGGGAGGAGCTATATAGCAGCTCTGCTGTGGGTGATCCTCTTGCAACTTCCTGTTGGGAAGGAGAATATCCCACAAGTAATGGATGATCCGTGGACTGGATACACTTAACAAGAGAAATAATAGATAATGCAGAAATCTGACCTTTCAGAGAACTGACTGAAAACTCTTTCTCCAGACCATCCTGGAGAAAGAGACAAAATTCTAGGAATCTTGACCCTACTTTAAGAGTAGCCCTTTGATCCACACCAATAAAAAGGTATTTACGCCATACCTTATGGCAAATCTTACGAGTAACAGAAAACCCACGCAAGCAGTCAGCTTCAGAGAAACGAGATTTGGATGGAGGAAAGGACCCCGAGTTAGAAGGTCCTGTCTCAGAGGTTACCTCCAAGGTGGAAGAGAGGACATCTTCACTAGGTCCGCAAAACAGATCATGTGAGACCATGCAGGAGCTATTAGAATTACAGGCGCTCTCTCCTGTTTGATACGAGCAATGACTGGTGGAAGGAGTGCAAACGGAGGAAACAGGTATGCTAGACCGAAATCCCAAGGAATCGCCAGAGCATCTATCAGGGTGGCCTGAGGATCTCTTGACCTTGAACCGTACCTTGGAAACTTGGCGTTCTGACGAGACACCATCAGATCTAACTCCGGCACCCCCCACTTGAGTGTTAACCTGAAGAACACCTTCGGATCTATCCGGGATGAAAGGTCTGTCTTCTCAGGAAATCTGCCTCCCAGTTGTCCACTCCTGGAATGTGGATGGAAGATAGAAGACAATTGTGAGCTTCCGTCCACTGCAGAATGCGAGTCACCTCCTTCATGGCCAAGGAACTCTGAGTTCCTCCCTGGTGGTTGATATAGGCCACTGAGGTGATATTGTCCGACTGGAACCTGATAAACCGGGCTAAGGACAACTGAGGCCAAGCCTTCAGGGCATTGAATATCACTCTTTACTCCAAGATGTTTATTGGGAGACACGCCTCCTCCCAAAACCATAGATCCTGAGCCTTTAACGAGTCCCAGACTGCTCCCCAGCCCAGCAGGCTGGCAACCTTGGTCACAATCACCCAGGAAGGTCTCCAGAAGCATGTGCCCTGAGAAAGATGATCCTGAGAAATCCACCACGATAGAGTCTCTTGCCAACTGGTCTAGATCTATCCTTTGAGACAGATCCAAATGATTCCCATTCCATTGTTTGAGCATGCACAAATGCAGAGCTCTCAAATGGAATCGAGCAAAGGGAATAATGTCCATGGAAGCGACCATCAGACCAATTACCTCCATACATTGAGCTACTGATGACCGAACAGTAGACTGAAGAGAGAGGCAAGAAGTGAGAAGTTTGGATATTCTGACCTCAGTCAGAAAAATCTTCATAGATAGAGAATCTATGATGGTCCCTAAGAAAACCACCCTTGTAGCGGGAACAAGGGAACTCTTCTCCAGATTCACTTTCCATCCATGGGAACGTAGAAAAGACTACAAGATCTCGGTATGAGAGTTTGCTTGTTGAAAAGATGGCGCCTGAACCAATATGTCGTCCAGGTAAGGAGCCACCGCAATTCCCTGTGACCTGACAACTGCCAAGAGAGCTTACCAGAACCTTTGAAAAGATCCTGGGAGCTGTGGCAAGGCCAAACGGAAGAGCAACAAACTGAAAATGCTTGTTTAGAAAAGCAAATCTCAGAAACTGATGATGATCCCTGTGTATGGGAACATGAAGATACGCGTCCTTCAGATCTATGGTCGTCATGAACTGACCTTCTTGGATCAAAGGAAGAATGGTTTCCATTTTGAAGAACTGTACCCTGAGAAATTTGTTGAGACACTTTAGGTCTAAAATGGGTCGAAAAGTTCCCTCTTTTTTTGGAACCACAAACAGATTTGAATAAAATCCTAGACCCTGTTCTGTTACTAGAACAGGCACAATCATTCCCAGGGAGGAAAGGTCCTGAACAAACCTTAAGAATGCCTCTCTTTTTACCTGATCTGCATATAACCTTGAGGAGAAATTTCCTCTTTGGATGACAAGATTTGAATTCTATTTTGTACCCCTGAGATACTTTGTCCACACCCCAAGGATCTGGGACATCCCATATCCAGGCTAGATGAAACAAAGAAAGTCTGCCCCCCACTTAATCTGATCTCAGACCGGGGTCAGACCCTTCATGCTGATTTAGTCTCAGCAGAGGAGTTTTTTTATTGCTTTCCGTTGTTCCAAGACTGATTGGGTTTTCAGGAAGACCTGGACTGATCCTGTTTGGAAGAGGGAGAGGAAGACTTTTGATCCTTGAAGTTATGAAAGGAAGGAAAATTACTCTGATGTGCTTTAGGTCTATTCTTCTTGTCTTGAGGGAGAAAGGACCCCTTTCCACCTGTAATTTAAGAAAGTATCTCCGCCAGACCACGACCAAACAGGGTCATACCCCTGTAAGGTAATGACAGGAGCTTGGACATCAGCTGACCATGATTTAAGCCATAGGGCCCTGCGGGCTAGGACAGAGAAGCCAGACATCTTGGCTCCCAGTCTAATGACTTGTATGTTAGCATCCGAGATAAAGACATTGCCTAGTTTCTATCTTGGATCCCCTCTAACAGAGTATCCTCTAAAATCAGTTTGGACAGGGAATCGCACCAATGAGATTCTGCACTAGCTACTGTGGCAATACAATCCGCAGGTTGCCATTGAAGACCCTGATGAACATACATTTTCTTTAAATAGGCCTCCAGTTTCTTGTCCATAGGATCCTTAAAAGAACAGCTATCCTCAATAGGAATCGTGGTTCTATTACCCAGAGTAGAAATAGCCCCTTCTACCTTAGGAACTGTGCGCCATGAGTCTCGAATGGAGTCAGCAATAGGAAACATCTTCTTAAAAACAGGAGACTTTGAGAAAGGAATCCCAGGTTTATCCCATTCCTGTGCAATAATCTCTGACACGTTCTGGAACAGGAAACACTTCCACCGCGGAAGGAACATCGTAGTATTTGTTAAGTTTACTAGATTTCTTAGGGTTGACAGCGACAGAAGCGCTGGAGTCGTCCAACTAGCCAAAACCTCCTTTAACAGTACAGGGATGTGTTCAAGCTTAAATCTGAAGTTTACCTCTTCAGAATCAGACAAAGGAATTATACTATACTGTCAGAATCAGAGATTTCACCCTCAGGGGCTACCGAAGTATCCTTCTCATCAGACTTATGAGGAGGGTCAACCTTCATGGCAGCAGAAGGGACAGACACCTTACCATCTGACAAATGTTTAGATTTCCTCTTGCGTTTTCCCAACAAAGGAAAAGCAGATAATGCCGCAGATACCGCAGAGGATATCTGTGCAGCAAAATCTGATGGCAAATAATCTCCTCCAGGAGGCTGAGAGGAACTGCAGGGCACTGTATGTGACGCAACTGAGGCTTGGGACGTTTGAGGAGAAAGCTGTGGCATAGCCTGAACAGCATCATCCTGAGAGACATTGGGCTCAGAGGGCAACAATATATCCAAATAAAAAGATAGCTTAACAAAACCAAATCAGACCCTCTACACCTCAGACAAACTGATAATGTGAAATGTCAGAGGACTCTCCTACCGACCGAGTGAACACAGGAGATGTCGGAACAGTGACGCCGCAGCTCCACTTAGAAAACTGAATGCAGAAGAGCGGAAGTCACATGACTATCAGACGAGAAACTGCGCAGCAGCCCAATCTCCTCAATATTCAATAACCCATTTATAAATAAATAGTACATGAGCCACAATTAAGAACAACAATAAGGGATATGCTTTATACCCAAATAAAAAGTATTAACCCCTTAGTCACATATAAAATGCCTGCACCCTGCCTATAAGTATCTTATATAAAGGATATAACATGTCCCAAATTAAAGTTGCAGCTCAATCTTCTTCAAGTGCAACTCTCCAATACCTAGAAGACAAAAATCACTTACCTGCAATCTAGTTGTCAGGCAAGACCACAGCTTACAAGTTGTGAAAAGACACATAATGTTAGGAAACCAAGCAAGGACCACCTCACTACTTCCTAACTGCTTAAAAGCCAACACTACTCACTCAACAGATTGACGTGGACACAGCTAACCCCAAATCCTTGCTTGCAGGGAAAAGTACCAAGAAAAGGAAATAAATCTTCAGACACCGAACTTCACCTCCTCCATTGACAGAGGCAAAGAGAATGACTGGAGGTTATGGGTAAGGGAAGTGACACTTAACAGCTTTGCTGTGGTGCTCTTTGCCTCCTCCTGCTAGCCAGGAGTGAATATGCCACTAGTAATTGGAATAACGTTGTGGACTCTCCATGTCTTAGGAAAGAAATGACCTATGGGGGTTCAAACAACTTATTTGAAAGAGGATGACCACGTAAAGATTTTCTATAAAGGGGTACAGTCCATGAAGGAGTCCCTATGTCCATCTCAACTGAAAGCAGGGAACTTTCTTTTTGCAAGTGGTCACTATGGTAATGGTAATCACCTGCTCTGTTAGGCACTACTGATAAGGGGAAGAAGGGCTCTTTCAGAGCTCCTATCTTCCCATAAAACAAACAGACATAAGACACCAATCTAGAAAGACAGGAGTCAGACACATACCCTTGACACATGCATAAAAAAGGCAATAATTTACCTAATGGATTTTCCAAAGGAAACCCTATCCCTAAAAAACAGCTTATATTACACACAAAACACATCTTGTATCAAATATATGGAATTTCCGTATTTTAAATGAATGATTTCATAACCATCTAGGCAGCAGGTGATCAGGGGCTCACCTAATAGCACTACATGGATATATAACAAAACAAGACATGGTAATACCTCTCTCACCTACCACTGTTCAAGGAGTTATGCCCGACCCCTTATTTGAAAGGGCAAAATCTTGTATTTCAAATGTTTTGTCTTGTGCTTGACAGGTGACTGTCATGGCAATAACAAATCCTTAACAGCACTAGTGTAGGTATGTATGCATGTATGTATGTATGTATGTATGTACGTACGTACGTACGTACGTACGTACGTACGTACGTACGTACAGTGGGGCAAAAAAGTATTTAGTCAGCCACCAATTGTGCAAGTTCTCCCACTGAAGAAGATGAGAGAGGCCTGTAATTTTCATCATAGGTATACCTCAACTATAAGAGACAAAATGTGGAAACAAATCCAGACTATCACATTGTCTGATTTGGAAAGAATTTATTTGCATATTATGGTGGAAAATAAGTATTTGGTCACCTACAAACAAGCAAGATTTCTGGCTCACACAGACCTGTATCTTCTTCTTTAAGAGGCTCATTTGTCCTCCACTCATTACCTGTATTAATAGCACCTGTTTGAACTTGTTATCAGTATAAAAGACACCTGTCCACAACCTCAAACAGTCACACTCCAAACTCAACTATGGTGAAGACCAAAGAGCTGTCGAAGGACACCAGAAACAAAATTGTAGACCTGCACCAGGTTGGGAAGACTGAATCTGCAATAGGCAAGCAGCTTGGTGTGAAGAAATCAACTGTGGGAGCAATAATTAGAAAATGGAAGACATACAAGACCACTGATAATCTCCCTCGATCTGGGGCTCCACGCAAGATCTCACCCTGTGGGGTCAAAATGATCACAAGAACGGTGAGCAAACATCCCAGAACCACACGGGGGGGGCCTAGTGAATGAGCTGCAGAGAGCTGGGACCAATGTAACAAAGGCTACCATCAGTAACACACTACGCCGCCAGGGACTCAGATCCTGCAGGGCCAGACGTGTCCCCCTGCTTAAGCCAGTACATGTCCGGGCCCGTCTGAAGTATGCTAGAGAGCATTTGGATGATCCAGAAGCGGATTGGGAGAATTTCATATGGTCAGATGAAACTAAAGTAGAACTGTTTGGTAGAAACACAACTTGTCGTGTTTGGAGGAGAGAGAATGCTGAGTTGCAACCAAAGAACACCATACCTACTGTGAAGCATGGGGGTGGCAACATCATGCTTTGGGGCTGTTTCTCTGCAAAGGGAACAGGACGACTGATCCGTGTACATGAAAGAATGAATGGGGCCATGTATCATGAGTGCAAACCTCCTTTCATCAGCAAGGGCATTGAAGATGAAACGTGGCTGGGTCTTTCAGCATGACAATGATCCCAAACACACTGCCCGGGCAACGAAGGAGTGGCTTCGTAAGAAGCATTTCAAGGTCCTGGAGTGGCCAAGCCAGTCTCCAGATCTCAACCCCATAGAAAACCTATGGAGGGAGTTGAAAGTCTGTGTTGCCCAGCGACAGCCCCAAAACAACACTGCTCTAGAGGAGATTTGCATGCAGGAATGGGCCAAGACTTACAGAAAACGTTTGACCTCTGTCATTGCCAACAAAGGATATATAACAAAGTATTGAGATGAACTTTCGATATTGACCAAATACTTATTTTCCACCATAATTTACAAATAAATTCTTTCCAAATCAGACAATGTGATTGTCTGGATTTGTTTCCACATTTTGTCTCTCATAGTTGAGGTATACCTATGATAAAAATTACAGGCCTCTCTCATCTTCTTAAGTGGGAGAACTTGCACAATTGGTGGCTGACTAAAAACTTTTTTTGCCCCACTGTATGTATGGTCCCAGGTTTTTGGAAAGGACCTTGACGTGGTACCTGGGCTTGTCCCATTTGGCCAAATGCGGTAAATAACCTTTCCATTTTTGCTTTTAGTCTTAGCTGAGAGCTTGTGAGTGCTGGACTTTGTGTGTGTGTGTGTGTGTGTATGTATAGTATGTGTGTGTGTATATATATATATATATATATATATATATATATATATATATATATATATATATATATATATATATGTGTGTGTGTGTGTGTGTGGTGGGGGGGGGGGGCTCATGGGGTCTGGCAACCCAAAAGAAGTTCTCATCTCCTCACCAGAAAACAGATTAAAAAAATGTTTTGTTTGTTTAAGCTTTTGATGTGCATAGGCAAAAAAAATATGTACATATGCTCTGTGCGCCTGCATCCAAACACTATGCCTGCTCAGAGTGCTGTTAGTAGCATTGGCATTATTTTAATTTGGGTTCAAAGGACAAAATGTATATATTCTCCTCATGTCAAACACAGAGAAAAATATCACAGAAACACTTAAGACTATAAGGATTGTTGTTAATACAAGTGTATTGCAATTTAATTTTGACTACTATGTCTCAAAGTGATAAATTAATTGTGTGGAAAACAACACAATGATTTTTCAGGTTTTTAATTATTAAAGGGACACTGAACCAAAATTGTTTCTTCCGTGATTCAGTTAGAGCATGCAATTTTAAGCAACCTTCTAATTTACTCCTATTATCAAATTTTCTTCATTATCTTGGTATCTTTATTTGAAAAGCAAGAATGTAAGTTTAGATGTCGACCCATTTTTGGTGAACAACCTGAGTTGTTCTTGCCGATTGGTGGAAAAATTCACCCACCAATAAAAAAGTGCTGTTCAGGGTCTAACCCAAAAAATAGCTTATATGCCTTCTTTTTCA
Organism: Bombina bombina; assembly: GCF_027579735.1. NCBI lineage: Eukaryota > Metazoa > Chordata > Amphibia > Anura > Bombinatoridae > Bombina > Bombina bombina. Next base: position 293,651,436 of record NC_069501.1, read on the forward strand.
AACAAAGATAGCAAGAGAACGAAGAAAAATTGATAATAGGAGTAAATTAGAAAGTTGCTTAAAATTGCATGTTCTGTCTGAATCACTAAAGAAAAGATTTCGGTTCAGTATCCCTTTAACTTGGGATTCCAGATGTCTCTGGCTGTGAAGAGACTTTGAGTTAAAACCCATAAAATGAAAAAAGGAAGCAGAAAATTAATCATGTGATCCCCGTCAGTCTAAAATGAAACACAGAGTCTATTCAGCAGCAAGTGCCTGCAACATACCAGACAGTGCATGGGAAGTTCACTTGGAACACAAAACTGTTTTAATTTGTGTTCTCTCAACAGGAAACCTTATTTCATTCTGTAACTATTAGTTCTGTTTTTTATTTCATTACATAAACAGGCGGTTGGATAAAGTGATAAAGGGCATTAGATCATTAAGTGCAAATTGCTGTATCTTCACACATATATATTTAGTGTAGAGCAAAATTAATAGGAAGGGAAATTGTTACGTGAAAGGCAAGTTACTTAATGGGGGTCATTCAGTAAAATACTGGTGGACTGGGACCTCTGCCAGCATTTCCGAATGACCCTACTTAAGTGACAACTATTTGACACATTCAGTCTGCTTCTCATTCATAATAGATGTGTAATGTTTGATTATAATCTGTAGACAAATCATTAAAAAATTAAAAACAGGATGTACAGTCTGTGTAATGAATCTCATGCTTTAGAAAAGTTATTTTAGGATTGAAAAGAAAAAAACTAAATGTATATGTATATATGTCCAAAGTATGTGGACACCTGACCATAACACCCATATGAGCTTGTTGGACATTCTACTGCAAAACCATGGACATTAATATAGAGTTGCCCCCTCCCTTTGAGGCTATAACAACCGCAACTCTTCTGGGAAGACTTTCAACAAGATTTTGGAGTGTGTCTGTGGAAATTTGTACCTATTCAGCCAAAAGAGCATTTGTCAGGTTAGACACTGATACTGGCAATTAGCATTCCAATTCATCCCAAAAGTGTTCAAAAGGAGTTGAGGGATTGAGTCCACTTGATTTCCTCTACACAAAACTTGTAAAACCATGACTTCATGGACCTTGCTTTGCGCACAGGGACACAGTCATGCTGCAACAAGAAAAAGGTCTTCTTCAAACTGTTGCCACAAGTCTTTGTATCCTGTAGCAATAAGATGACACTTCACTGCAACCAAGTGACCTAGCTCAAACCCTGAAGCTCCACAGACCATTATCCCTCTTCTACCAAATTTTACATCTGCCACACTCAGATTCTTCCATCAGACTGCCAGTTGGTTAAGCATAAGACTCCAGAGAACACGCTTCCACAATCCATTTGTGGTGTGGTTTAGACCACGCCAGCTATGCTTGGTATTGAGCATGAGAATGTAAGGCTTGTGTACAGCTGCTCAATCATGGAGCTCCCAACGCACAGTTCTTGTGCTATTGTGATTGGCTGGGCTGTTGTTGCTCCTAGACACTTCCACCTCACAATAATAGCATTTATAACTGGTCTGGGCAGATCTAGCAGGTAAGAAATTTCACAGACTGACTTATGACAAAGGTGGCATTCTATGACAGTGCCACGTTTCAAGTCACTGAGCTCTGTAGAACAATCCATAATACTGCCAATGTTTTTTGTTTATTGAGATTTCATGGCTATGTGCTCTGTTTTATGCACTAGTTATATTATAAATATTCATTATTTTAATAATAGGGAAAGAAAAGTTAATAGAATGCTTAGACTGTACCTGTGTTGCGATGCTCTTAGAGCCTAGACAGGTGCTAATAGTGAATTTGTAACCCTCAGTAGGAGTTTATAGCACTGAATTCTGTGTATCAATGGGATTTCTTGAAGCTGCATACATCAATTACAGCTAGCCCTCAGTTTGTAGAGATTTAGTTTTTAAACAAATAGTTGCAAAGGGAAAAAAAAAAAAAATCAGTCCACAAAATGTAAGTAAAGTGTCTAAACATCCAGTGTAAAACATCTTAAAAGTCAATATGAAATTATGCATTGCATGGAATGTATCATTTAGAAGAAAGTTCATGTAAAGTGCAATATGTCTCACTGTTGGGTGTATAATACCACGGCTGTAATACTTATTATTGTGCGTCAGTGTAAAACAAAACCGCTGTAAAATGGGGGCTGCTTGTATTACGAATATGGCAGATATACAACAAGGGAGCGCTATAAGCTTAATAGGCTAAATAGTATATGAATATGGCAGCCACAAACTGGCTAAACGAATAATAACGGTCACTAACCCACATGATCTATGATCACAAGAACACACATACAAACCGTGAGCAGATAAAGAATGTAAATTGTAAAAGAGGGGAGAAATATAAACTACAAATACTTAATATGAGTGACTACGTCTCCAAAAGGGACAGGACATTTAAAAGAATTATCCCTGAATGATTGAGCAGGATGGTCTGTGCACCCTACTTGGAGAGAAAAAAAAAGTCCTTAGTAGCAAAATATATCAAAGAAATCACAATTAAATCTGATGGACAACTCCCCTACGTATTTCTATTTCAACGTCTGCTCTAACTTTTGCTGTCATTGAATTATTTAACAATGTTTGTTCTTTTTTAATGATGTACTCTTGACCTTTCATAAAGAGCAATTAATTCCTATTATTTAGACAAGTGCAAGCCAACGTGGCACCACTGAAAGTGAGCTGTCTGCTGTCAGTGCAAATTTCCTTCTAAGTGTTCATGGAGCTCAGAAATCTTTGCTGGACTAAGGAACCAGCTTATGGAAGTCAATTAGCTCATAACCCAAGGGTTATAAAGAATCACTGCAAGCCTGAGCTGGGTGTGGGGGAAAATGAATAGAGCAGCCATTGTAATTCAGTGTTTCATATGCCAAAACAAGAATATTGCACTTACATTTTCATTGGACTAAAAGATAAACTTTTGAGAGTTTCCTCTCTTCCCCTGAGAGAGACCCCAAGGAGAAGCAATGTGTGTGTGTGTCTCAGGGTAACTGTAATTCTCTCTGCAAAGGCTGCAAATCTGATTCAAAGTACCTGAGAGAGCCCTGTGCTAAACACAAGGGCAAAGGAACGCCAAACATATAAAAACTACTGGCATTACACTACCCATAGTTTTATTAATTTGATGCTGTAAATAACCACTCTGCCTGAAGGGCAAAGGAAATACAATAGATAAAATATTTTTTTGGGGTTCTTCCGCTTTATTTTGTCCAAATTTAAAGGGATTTTCTAATGTAAAAATAAAAATGCTCCTTTACTTAGATATTTTTATTTATGTATTTAAATTCCCATTTTCTTACTATGTATTTCAAATTGTACACCTGGGCACAGCATATTGATTCAAGTAAGCCAATTAGATGTGACATACATACATATGCTGCAATCACCTTTGGTATCTTAATCAGGAACAGCACTGGAGCTTGCAGGGTGCACTAATGACTGTTTTTAACCCCTTAGAAGGTGTTAAACACAGAGTGAAGAAATGTATTTTGTTTAAAAATAAACTGTTCTAAAAAGATTCATTTTATTTAACACTAAAGTTTATATGAGGTGACAGTCTGGCTGGCTGCTACTGTTCTTAACTCTAGATTTATGCCTTTTTATCTATTTTTGTATTTGCCCCATAAACTGGTTCCAAAGTCCTGCAGTGAGAGTTATAGGCCAGAAGCCTTTTTATATACTTTCTTAAACAGCTAGATTCAAAGGTACACTGGCAAAGTACAGCACAGGCTGAGCCTCAGCAACAGGACATTCACAGAGTATATAGGTGAAGCAGTGCAACCAGTCTAAACATTTAAACAGAATTTTGTATCTGAATCAAAAAAATATATATAGTTATTCTCCAGTCTCAAAGAAGGAAAACAAATTAGGCATTTCTTTGTGTATTTACATGATGGACCATTTCCATAAGAATAAGACACCAAAGCTCCTCACTGTTTTACTTGCTTTTGGTTCATACTGTGGCAGCAGTTACATAACAAACCATATAAAAATGAAACTGGCTGCATGTACCTTTTTAAGTAACCTTCATGTGAAGGGTTGGCCCTTTGGCTGAATGTAAAACAGGAACACAGCTGGTTGTAGCTTAGTCCAGCATGAAGGAGGTTACGCAACATTCTCTAAGCAGCTGTTTATTTGCAATGGTGGAAAATCCCCACTGACTTCAATACAGTTTCTAGGCAATCTAACAACAGGAAAACTTTAGGTCACAAGGAGTCGATTTCCAATCCATTAGAAGGGCTGAGTGCAGAAAACTGTATGGGGTTTTCAAACTCAAGGCCAATCTTATCCATGTTTGTGTTTACTTTCCACCACAAAAACAGATATTTTGAATTGAGACCCATTGATCAATGTGATTGCAGTACGTCAGAAAACTTTTTTTATACAAATCTCCACATAATTTTATCATTTAGTCATTCAACTGCCTTGGATCAGTTAAATAGCGAACAGTCTTTTTTTCCCCCACTAGTACTGACGTTAAAGTAACATTCCTGGTAACTACAGGCCCGTCAGCTCAAGTTTAATAGTCAAAAGATTAATGGAAACTTAACAGCTGAGTATTACATAAAACAAATTAAAAGATCAAAGACAGTTTGGTTTCACAGCAGAAAGATCACGTCAGACTAAACCTGCGGATTTGACTATGTAACTAAAGTGATAAACAAGTATATGTAGATTATCTCAGCTTTAATAAAGCATTTGGCACTGTCTCACATAGCAAAAACATTCCTACACTGCATTGCCTTGTACTATACACAAGACAAGAAGAGTTGTCAGAGGAGAGTGTGGCAGTGTGTTGTAATTGAGTGCATTCAAAGGAGGGGGGCTACAAGTGGTGTATGATCAGGGGGTTAGTATTTTTTTTTGTGATACTGGTAGTGAGCTTCAGGGAAGGTGTGCACATGACACACACATTTGTAGCAGAGTTCATATTAAAAAACCTGGAGGATTAGACAAATGAATAATGAGGTATTTATTAAAGAAATACCCAAAGGTTAATTGTAGACTCAGTGGCACTTTACGGACAGTAACAAAAGAGGAACTGGACGTGGGAATTATTATGTCAGATCATTTGGTAAACAAAGCCACCTGGGCTAAATCTCTAAAGGATTGAAAAGGTGCCAATGATTTTATATATTGTACAATGTTTCATCTGCATTCAGTTTTCCCATTTACATATGTCCTACAGACAACACATTCTTGAACTGTTGCTCATGGTCTATGAAAAAGTTAACATATGCATGAGGACAGACAGACAGAAATTGGTGTCATCTGGGTTTGATGCAACAGTGGAATTACCTATTGGATGTTATCTGCCTTTAAAAACAAGGACTTCGAGCTATAATTAACAGTGGCAAAAGGTTTAAATATGTTTGAGTTATGCTGAAAAAAGGCTGAGAAGCAATGCACTAATTCAGGGGTATGCTAAAAATAACAATAAAGCATATTTAACTGTTACATAGTCTTTAAAAACAAAAAAAAATAAAGTATAGTGCAGGGTTTTATACTGTCACTAACAAGTAAATGGAGTACAGCAGCTTTTCAATAAAAACAGACTATTGCTGCCATCTGGTGGCAAACTGCCTCACAGCACCTGCATTAACTCAATAATATATATATCTCCTCTGTGTATCTGCACGCACAGTTCAAAAGTGTTTTCCACCAGGGTGCAAAGTCAAATTATTGTAAAAGATCCAAGCAGGGACTGCATTCAATGTATTTAGAAAATAAATATTTATTAATAATAATTACAATATATATATTTACAGGTGGCCCTCGTTTTACAACGGTTCAATTTACACCGTTTCAGAATAACAACCTTTTTTTCCAGTCATGTGACTGCTATTGAAAAGTATTGAGAAGCAGTGCATTTATTAAAATAACCAGTAGGTGGAGCAGTCCGTTTGTGTTGCAGCAAAGCCAAGCAAGCTGAAATTTATCAGTTTAACCAGACCTGAGCTATTGAGCAGATTTCAATGGAACAAGATCTTCCTGTCTATAACTCAGTCCAGATTGGAATGCATAGAAAGAACTGTTTGCAGAAAAATGCAAGTGAAGTCTGTGTTGTGTGATTATTTCATTAGGTTTATAATGCTGTTTAGCAAATGTTTTTGTTCATTTAACTTAGTTTAATTATATATTCTGTGTTGTGTGATTATTTTATTAGGTTTATAATGCTGTCTAGCATTTAAAGTCTTCATTTCAAAGCTTTTAAAATAATGTATTAGGTGTTACTTATGACAATTTTGAGAGGGGCCTGGAACATATATATATATCTCAGTTTACGCCGGGGTATATATATATATATATATGCCGGGGTAAACAGTTTACGCCGGGATATATATATATATATATATATCCTCCATGTGTATCTGCACTCTCAATCTCCTCCAGTCATCAACCAGGGTGCCAGGTCAGTAATATTCACAGTATTTTCAAAATAGGACTGCACTCGCTGGGTTTAAGCATAAAACTTATTTTATTACCACAATAAAATAAGTTTTATGCTTAAACCCAGCGAGTGCAGTCCTATTTTGAAAATAATATATATATATATATATATATATATATATATATATATATATATATATACATACAATCAAGTTTAAATACCCTGGCAGAATTTATGATTTCTTGGCCATTTTTCAGAGAATATGAATGATAACACAAAAACTTTTCTTTCACTCATGGTTAGTGTTTGACTGAAGCCATTTATTATCAATCAACTGGGTTTACTCTTTTTAAATCATGACAACAACAGAAACTACCACTTCTTGAATATCTTTTTATATCCCTTTCCTGTTTTATACAGTTCAACTACCTTTTCCCGCAGATCCTGACAATTCTTTTGCTTTCGCCATGACTCAAAATCCAGAATCGTCAGTGCAGCACTGGATGAAAGATGCAAGGGTCTGTCAGGAGCCCAGAAACTCATTGACCTTTTATACACACACACTAATTACAAGCAAACAGATCACAGGTGAGGATGGATACCTTTAATAGCCATTCAAACCCGTGTGTCAACTTGTGTGCATGTTATCAGGCCAAAATCACCAGGGTATGTAAACTTTTGATCAGGGTCATTTGGGTAGTTTCTGTTGTTGTCATGATTTAAAAAGAGTAAACACAGTTGATTGATAATAAATGGCTTCAGCCAAACACTAACCATGAGTGAAAGAAAAGTTTTTGTGTTATCATTCATATTCTCTGAAAAATGGCCAAAAAATCATAAATTCTGCCATGGTATGTTAACTATATATACACACATACACACAGTATCTCACAAGAGTGAGTACACCCCTCAAATTTTTGTAAATAATTTATTATATCTTTTCATGTGACAACACTGAAGAAATTACACTTTGCTACAATGTAAATGTAAAGTAGTGAGTGTACAGCCTGTATAACAATGTAAATTAGCTGTCCCTCAAAATGCTGGATGTCTTGGGGTCACACTTAACTCAGATCTTTCTTTCACTCCTCACATTCAGTCCCTGGCTAAATCCTGCCGCTTCCACCTTAAAAACCATCTCTAAAATTAGACATTTCCTTACACAAGACATAACTAAGATTTTAATCCACACTTTCATCCTTACCCGCCTCGATTACTGCAACTCTGTTCTCTCTGGTCTCCCTAGCTGATGCCTAGCTCCTTTACAATCCATAATGAATGTCTCTGCCAGGCACATCTTCCTTACACGTCGCTCTTCATCTGCTGCACCTTTCTGCCAATTCCTTCACTGGCTTCCTCTTGCCTCCATGATTAAACACAAAATTCTCACTCTGACATACAAAGCCCTCAACTGCACTGCTCCCCCCTATATCTCAGACCTTGTCTCCAGATACTCTCCCTCCCGCCCCCCCTTTGCTCTACTCATGACCTCCTCCTCTCCTCCTCTCTTGTTACCTCCTCACACTCCCGCTTACAGGACTTCTCCAGACTGGCTCCCATCTTGTGGAACTCTATGCCTCGCTCCACAAGACTCTCCCCTAGTTTTGAAAAATTGAAAGTGCTTCCTAAAGACTCTACTGTTCAGGGATGCATACAACCTACACTAACCTTTCTTTATACAGTTTCCTCTCCTCCATTGCTATCTCCTTGAAACCCAAGCTGTTTGTAGATTACCTTCTTTAGAGCTGACTACAACAGTGCAACTCTTGGCAGGGCCCTCTACCCGTCTGATCCCTATAAATGTTTCCTGTATTCCGCCTATGTTTATAGCACTGCGGAATCTGTTGGCACTCTATAAATAACCGATAAGAATATTAAATAACTCAACACCATCCATTAATGTCTAAACCGTTAGCAACAAAAGTGAGTACACCTCTAAGTGGAAATGTCCAAATTGGGCCCAATTAGCCATTTTCCCTCCCCGGTGTCATGTGACTCGTTAATGTTACAAGGTCTCAGGTGTGAATGGGAAGCAGGTGTTTTAATTTTGGTGTTATCGCTCTCACACTCTCTCATGCTGGTCACTGGAAGTTCAACATGGCACCTCATGGCAAAGAACTCTGAGGATCTGAAAAAAAGTGTTAATATTTTGTGTGGCCACCAATATTTTCCAGGACTGCCTTAATCCTCTTGGGCATGGAGTTCACCAGAGCTTCACAGGTTGCCACTGGAGTCCTCTTTCACTCCTCCATGACGACACCACGGAGCTGGTGGATGTTAGAGACTTTGCGCTCCCCCACCTTCCGTTTGAGGATGCCCCACAGATGCTCAATAGGGTTTAGGTCTGGAGACATGCTTGGCCAGTCAATCACCTTGACCCTCAGCTTCTTTAGCAAGGAGTGGTCGTCTTGGAGGTGTGTTTGGGGTCGTTATGTTGGAATACAGCTCGGAGGCCAATCTCCAAAGGGAGGGGATCATGCTCTGCTTCAGTATGTGCTTGACTAAGGTAGCAATACCGAAACGTTGCTGCATTTGTTGTTGTGTTAAACAATAAATACTTTGTTTGCTGCTACTCTGCTTGGATTCTTTGTTCAGAGTTTGGAGTGGAGCTCTGGAGTGGCAAGCAGTGGGCCGTTGTGTGCTGGATTAAGGACTTTTTTGAGCTGCTTCAGTATGTCACAGTACATGTTGGCATCCATGGTTCAATCAATGAACTGTAGCTCCCCAGTGCCGGCAGCACTCATGCAGGCCCAGACCATGACACTCCCACCACAATGCTTGACTGTAGGCAAGACACCATTGTCTTTGTACTCCTCACCTGGTTGCCGCCACACACGCTTGCCACCATCTAAACCAAATAAGTTTATCTTGGTCTCATCAGACCACAGGACATGGTTCCAGTAATCCATGTCCTTAGTCTGCTTGTCTTCAGCAAACTGTTTGCAGGCTTTCTTGTGCATCATCTTTAGAAGAGGCTTCCTTCTGTGACGATAGCCATGCAGACCACCTGTCCTAAGAAACCACTATATGGTCTTGCCCACCGTACTGCAGCTCAGTTTCAGGGTCTGGGCAATCTTCTTATAGCCTAGGACATCTTTATGTAGAGCAACAATTCTTTTCTTCAGATCCTCAGAGAGTTCTTTGCCATGAGATGTCATGTTGAACTTCCAGTGACCAGTATGAGAGAGTGTGAGAGCGATAACACCAAATTTAACACACCTGCTCCCCATTCACACCTGAGACCTTGTAACACTAACGAGTGACATGACACCGGGGAGGGAAAATAATTATTTTGAGGGGACAGCAAATTTACACTGTTATACAGGCTGTACATTCACTACTTTGCATTGTAGTAAAGTGTCATTTCTTCAGTGTTGTCACATGAAAAGATATATTCAATATTTACAAAAATATTAGGGGTGTACATATGTGTGTGCGTGTATATGTATATATATATATATATATATATATATATATATATATATATATATATATATATATATAAAATCATGCAAGTAAAGCGGCAAACAAGTTTCGGCTAACGTAAGAGCCTTTATCAATAGAGGCCGTGCAGACAGGGGGGTCTGACAAGCGCTGGAATCGAGCGTTGATCTCTATGAGAACATACATATATATATATATATACATACATACATACATACATACATACATACACACACACACACATATATATATATATACACACACATATTATATATATATATATATATATACACACATACACACACACACATACATACACATATACACATATATACACACATATATATATATATATATCACACAAAGAAAGTCCAGCACTCACTTACAAGCTCTCAGCTAAGATTTAAAAGCAAAAATGGAAAGGTTAGTTACCGCATCTGGCCAAATGGGACAAGCCCAGGTACCACATCAAGGTCCTTTCCAATACCTGGGACCCTAAAACAGCCACACAATGCAAGCTCTCAAATCCAAACAAACTGGGAACAAGGGAAGGGTGCACAGGCTTATGTAATCACCCCAGACATATACAAAACATGGAAGGGGACTGCACTCTCATACCGGACCGGGTACACATCCCATGACCCTGTAACATGCTCAGCCCTGGGTGCTCACGGGCACTCACAGGAAGCTGTGCTGTCCCCAGAGTCACAGGCAGTTAACCCCAGACAGGTCTGGGTGCAAGAACCATAGGGAAATTACAAAACAATTTAATACAACACATAAAGAAAGTCCAGCACTCACTTACAAACTCTCAGCTAAGATTTAAAAGCAAAAATGGAAAGGTTAGTTAACGTATCTGGCCAAATGGGACAAGCCCAGGTACCACGTCAAGGTCCTTTCCAATACCTGGGACCCTAAAACAGCCAGTACGTAGAGAAAAGAAAATCGTAGGCGCTAAAGGACTGTGACTCAGCTTAACTAATGAATTCCTATATACACCCTTGCTTTTAGTGCTTAACTTTATTTCTAACATTACCCTAAAACAGCCACAGAATGCAAGGGTGCACAGGCATAAGAGCTTGTAAGTGAGTGCTGCGTGATGCTATCATGTCAATATGAACCAAAATGTCTGAGGAATTTTTCCCACACATTGTTGAATCTAAGTTGCACCCAGGTGGTGAATCGCAATAGAACAGGCTAACAATGGTATTGAGCTGGTTGTTCGTTCCTGTGAGTGCATTTCTCTCTAGTCTCTCTCTATATATATATATATATATATATATATATATATATATATATATATATATATATATATATATATATATATATATATATATATATATATATATATATATATATATATATATATATATATATATATATATATATATTTGTGTGTTCAATAAGGACTGTGTGTGTGTGTTCAATAAGGACTGCCAGTAAAGGAGTTTGTACACTGTGCTAAACAATGTCTAGCTTGTTTAGGCAATTTGCAGCTTTCTGAAAGAAATCTTGGTTACAGAATGTACTTTTCAGCCTTTCAATGGAGAGTGGGATTATGGTGTTATAAATACCACCACAGGAATAAGCACAATTTTTTACTCAAAAGGCAAGGTTTTTTTTATAGTAAAAGCAAGCAAAATAAATATTGAATGTGCATTGCATTTTTACAGAACATAATTTAAAAATATATATTACAATCTTAAATTGTTTCATGCACCTTTAAAGCAATCCCCTAATATAAATAACTGTAATCAGGTTCCAATACACATTTTCATCATAAGTTTAGACAGAAGGGTATACTTCTGTTTGTTAAATAGAACGTCTATTTAGTGAAAAGGATCAATTTACATTGTAACAGTCAATTGTCCAATGTCTCATCCATTGATCGAAAGAGGGTTTTTTTTTTTTAATGAAAATTAATAAATAAATAATAGTTCAAGGGGGCATTCCCCTCTTTCTCCAATACCTCGATGACCCCTGACTTTCAACAAGTATCCATGTTAAAAATATATACATTTTCAGGTTTAAAAGACATTTATGAAAACCAGCAAAAAAGTCCACACACTTTTTTCTTTTATGTTTGACGAGTGAATCTATCTTCTGATCCGTTAAGTGAGAGTCCCTGGCTTAGGCAGTCAACTGAAATAAACTTCCACATATATAACCCAGTAGATACAAATAGCAATTGGCTAAAAACCCAAAGATTAATATGGCTGTAAATGATCATGAAAAATGCCTTTTGCTATGAGATGAAAAAATACTTAATTTGTATACCAACTTTATGATTGGTGCTACAGAAGCATACTAAGAATATGATTCGTGTTTATGCATGGTGAGCACTCTTGACTGTGCACAAGTGCATACACTGCACAAGGATAGTATGTTTTAATGACATAGCATAATATGGAAAAGTTTCTAAAAACATGTTGGAGCTAAACAACCCTATTTATTATTAGTATTGTGCTTATATATCCTTTAAAAATTGCATAAAGTAAAGTAGAAAGGCAATTTCTAGATAAGTAGGTGATAACTGTTACATTTACAAGCACTGATAACTTATGCAAGAACTTACAAACTAGTTTTTTCAATATAAAATCGAAGGTCTCAAGGTCTGTAAGGACCAATCTAAGTTTAAGAGTAACATGCTCCATCTGACAAACTGACTCTTTAGCTCTGCATCAGACAGCCTTTGCTACACATACATGATTTGTGTAGAATTCAAGTCTATTGTCCAGTACTGTTGAATAGACTAAGTATACAGGATTTTCAGATCTATATGAGGTGCAATAAGGCTTCAGAACTATAGTTGGTCAACTAAATCAATTATCAGCCCTAATTAAAGGGCCACTAAACCCAAAATCATTCTTTCATGATTCAGATAGAGAATACAAATTTAAACAACATTACAATTTACTTCTATTATTTATTTTGCTTCATTTTTAAAATATCCTTAGTTGAAGAAAAAGCAATGCATATGGTGAGCCAATCACTTGAGGCTTCTATGTGCAGCAACCAATCAGCAGCTAGTGAGCATATCTAGATATGCTTTTCAGCAAAGAATATCAAGAGAATAAAACAAATAAGATAATATAAGTAAATTAGAAAGATGTTTAAAATTGCATTCTCTTTCTGAATCATGAAAGAAAAAATGTGAGTTTCATGGCCCTTTAAGGCTTTAGCAACAATGGCTTTGACTCCAAGTACTTTGACAAAGATTATGACTCTGACCCCAGTTATAAAAGTTATGGTCCAAAATACAAAAAAACACACTGATTAAAGTGATGGTAAACTCTCCCCTTTTTAAAATCAGATCTGGAATGTAAGCGCTATTTTAGATGGAGTTTAATTCATTAGCTGTAATGAAGATGCAGTATAACATGCTTTTTAATATAGATATGAAATTCAAATACTGCATGCTCCTCCGCCCACTCTAAAAGTAAAATTTTCTGTGAGCAAACAGATTGAATTGTTGTCCAATCAGCGCTCTCCCCATATGGCACTTTTGTTGTAGCTAGATCATTGATTGGAGAGTAATTAAATCATTTAGCTGACAGGAAAATTGACTTTTGAAGTGGGTGGTGTAACGTGGGGTATTTGAATTTCATATCTATATTAATAACTAAGTTATAGCACATCTTCATTACAGCTAATGAATTAAACTCCATCTAAAATAGCGCTTACATTCCAGATCTGATTTTAAAAAGGGGAGAGTTTACCATCACTTTAAGTGGTTTATAGCATGCGGTGTGTACTGTGGAGCTTCTGGAGATGTGCCTCCATATAGAGCTTCTGAAGATGTGCCTCCATATAGAGCTTCTGGAGATGTGCCTCCATATAGAGCTTCTGGAGATGTGCCTCCATATAGAGAGACAAAAAAGTTAGTCTAAATACTCCATAAACTTCAAAACTCATTCTTCCTCAGCTCGAAACACAATGCTGGTGCACATGTGTAGTACAGCATTACTCTGAATACATATAGTTCATCCTCAGTCTCTACAGCGCTTTGTGATTTTGACAGCCACAGACACTATTTGTAGAAGTTAAGAGCACACATGCTGCAGAGGTAAAACTAATGCTCACGTCCCCAAATAGTCTAAACGGCCCATAAGTGAGCGTCTCTTATTTGCCCAGGTGTGTCTTTATACTACATAAGCCATGTCAGACCCACACAATAGCACTTTAATTAATGTTGAATTTGTTACTGGAGCTGCTGCATATTTGAATTGCCACACACGATATCAGCCATTACACTGCACTACATGAGCAGCATGGGCAACTCACCCTCCTTTGGGAAGGTAGTGTGGAACAAGCAGGGGTCCGTAGATAACATAACTTCCTCCATTGTTTTGTTTTTTTTAATCACTGAAGAGGGCTTCAAACTACAGCTGATAAAACTTGGAGCCAATACAATAAAGCCCTATAATATAGTGCCTCTTATATAGCTTCTACCAACACGTGATATGCATTTTACAAGCTGCATATGTGCACTAGGCGAACATATGAATATATGAACAAAAATGAACAACCTTGGAAGGCAGTGAAATAAAATGTGGAAAAATGAAATTTAAGCTTACCTGATAAATTTCTTTCTTTCTTGACAAGGTGAGTCCACGGATCATCATCAATTACTGTTGGGAATATCACTCCTGGCCAGCAGGAGGAGGCAAAGAGCACAACAGCAAAGCTGTTAAATATCACTCTGTAGATGAGTGAAAAAGGTTGGTCCGGCATTGAAACAACCATGCCTCCCTCTGTCCGGTTTAACCCGGAAGTGAAACCTGCTCGGCCGTGTAACCTATTACCCCGGAGTGCCGTAGCCTGAAGTGGAGAACCAGTCCTCAAAACGTATGCAGATGAACAATTAAGCAGGCACTAGTGCCTGCTTAATTGTTCATCTGGTTAAATATCACTCACCTACCCACAATTTCCCAGTCATTCGACCAAAAGGAAAGCAGAGAAAGGAAGTAACACAAGGTGCAGAGGTTTATATAAAAAGAAACTGTCTGAATACAGGGCGAGCCGTGGACTCACCATGTCAAGAAATAAATACATTTATCAGGTAAGCAAAAATTGAGTTTTCTTTCTAATGAAATCATCAATTACTGTTGGGAACCAATACTCAAGCCAGAGGACACAGATGATAAGGGAGGGACAAGACAGGAACCTTAACAGAAGGCACCACTGCTTGAAGAACCTTTCTCCCAAAAGAAGCCTCAGCCGAGGCAAAAGTATCGAATTTATAGAATTTGGAAAAAGTGTGAAAAGATGACCAAGTTGCAGCCTTGCAAATCTGTTCCACAGAAGCTTCATTTTTGAAGGCCTAGGAAGAAGAAACAGCCCTTGTGGAATGAGCTGTGATTTCCTGAGAAAATCCAGCAGTCTCATATGCCAAGGGAATAACAGCCAAAAGGAAAGTGAAGTAGCCGTAGCTTTCTGACCCTTGCGTTTCCCAGAAAAGCAAACAAACAATGCAGAAGACTGACGAAAGTCCTTAGTTGCCTGCAAATAAAATTTTAGTGCTTGCACAACATCCAGATTATGCAACAAGCGTTCTTTGTGAGAAGAAAGATTAGGACACAAAGAAGGTACAACGATTTCCTGATTAATATTCTTTGGGCAGGAAACAAAACTTAGTACGCAGTATCACCTTATCAGAGTAAAATATAAGGGGAATCACACTCCGAGCAGAGGAAAGAGCAACAAGAAAAAAAAAAAAACTTTCCAAGATAACATCTTAATATCTAAAGAATGCATAGGCTCAAACGGAGCCTGTTGTAAAACTTTAAGAACAAGGTTAAGACTTCTTGGAGGAGTAACAGGTTTAAACACAGACCAAATTCTAACCAAGGCCTGACAAAACGATTGCACGTCTGGCACATCCGCCAAGCACTTATGTAACAAAATAGACAATGCTGAAATCTGACCATTTAGAGTACTTGCCGACAAACCCTTCTCCAGACCATCCTGGAGAAAGGACAAAATCCTAGGAATCTTCAAGAGTATCCTTTGGATTCACACCAATACAAGTATTTACGCCAGATCTTATGGTAAATCATGTGAGTCACAGGCTTACAAGCCTGAATCAAGGTCAAAATGACTGACTCTGAAAATCCACGCTTAGATAAAACTAAGCGTATAATCTACAAGCAGTCAGCTTCAGAGAAACAAGATTTGGATGAAGGAGGGGACCCTGAAGTAGAAGGTCCTTCTTCAGTCTCCAAGGTGGAAAGGATGACATTTCCACTAGGTCTGCATACCAAATCCTGCGAGGCCACGCCGGGGCTATGAGAATTACAGACGCCCTCTCTTGCTTGATTCAAGCAATGACTCTTGGAAGGAGAGCGAATGGAGGAAACAGGTATGCTATACTGAAGTTCCAAGGAACTGCCAGAGCATCGATCAGAAATGCCTGCGGATCTCTTGACCTTGAGCCGTATCTCAGAAGTTTGGCATTCTGACGAGAAGCCATGAGATCCAACTCCGGCTGCCCCCACTTGAGGATCAAGCTGGAAAACACATCCGAATGAAGTTCCCACTCCCCAGGATGAAAAGTCTGTCTGTTCAGAAAATCCCCTTCGCAATTGTCCACTCCTGGGATGTGGATCGCAGAAAAACAGCAGTTGTGGATCTCCGCCCACTGAATAATTCGGACCACCTCTGTCATGGCCAAGGAACTCGGAGTTCCACTTGGTGGTTGATGTAGGCCATGAGGTTATGTTGTCCGACTGGAATCTGATAACCCGGGCTAAGGCTAACTGAGGCCAGGCCAGAAGAGCATTGAAGATTGCTCTCAGCTCCAAGATGTTTATGGGCAGGACTAACTCCTCCTGGGTCCATAAGCCCTGAGCCTTCAACGAGCCCTATACTGCTCCCCAACCTAGAAGGCTGGCATCCGTGGTCACAATCACCCAGGAGGGTCTGGGAGAGATGATCCTGAGAAAGCCACCACGGAAGAGAGTCTATTGATGCCTGATCTATATCTACACGCGGAGACAGGTCCATATAGTCCCCGTTTCATTGTCTGAACATGCATAACTGCAAAGGTCTGAGATGGAACTGAGCAAACGGAATGATGTCCATGGAAGCCACCATCAGACCGATTACCTCCATACATTAAGTCACTGACTGCCGTGAAGAGGACTGAAAAGCAAGACAAGAGTCGAAAAAATCTTCATTATCAGGGAGTCTATTATGGTCCCCAAAAATACAACCCTTGTAGTTGGAACCAGAGAACTGACCCTCTTGTACCAAGGGAAGAATGGAGCGTTTAGTTTCCATCTTGAAGGATTGCACTCTGAGAAACTTGTTTTAACATTTTAGATCTAGGATTGGCCGAAAAGTTCCCTCCTTTTTGGGAACCACGAACAGATTTGAGTAAAATCCCAGACCCCTTTCCTGAAAGGGAACTGGAACTATTACCCCCAGGGTGGCAAGGTCCTTGACACAATGTAAGAACGCCTCTCTTTTTATCTGGTCTACAGATAATCTGGAGAGAAAAAAACCTGCCTCTGGGAGGAAAAGATTTGAAGTCTATTTTGTATCCCTTGGAGACAATGTCCACCGCCTAGGAATCCGGTACATCTCTTATCCAAGCCTGGGGAAAAAAAAAAAAAAAAAAGTCTGCCCCCCTACAAGATCCGCTCCTGGATCGGGGGCCAACCCCTCATGCTGACTTGGAATCAGCTTTTCCTTATTCCAGGACTGGTTGTGCTTCCAGGAAGGCTTGGCTTGATCTTGCTTGGAGGAAGGGGAGGAAGACTTGCCTTTAAAGTTACGAAAGGAACGAAAATTACTCTGACGTCTCTTCTGCTTATTCTTTTTATCTTGAGGAAGAAAAGAACCCTTCCCCCTCCAGTAATATCTGAGATAATTTCCGCCAAACCAGGTCCAAACAAGCCCTTACCCTTGTAAGGAATAGCCATGAGCTTAGATTCAGTTGAAACATCCGCAGACCAGGACTTCAACCACAAGGCCCTGCGGGCTAGGACCGAAAAAACAGAAATTTTGGCTCCCAGTTTAATAACCTGTAAGGAAGCATCTATAATGAAGAAATTGGCTAACTTGAGAGCCTTAATCCTGTCCTGGATCTCATCAAGAGGGGTATCCGTCTGAAGAGATTCAGACAACGGATCAAACCAGTAAGCTGCTGCACTGGTAACAAAGGCGATACACACCGCAGGTTGCCATTGTAGACCCTGGCGGACAAACATCTTTTTTAGTAAAGCCTCCCATTTTTTATCCATTGGATCTTTAAAAGAACAACTCTCCTCTATGGGAATAGTAGTCCTCTTGGCCAAAGTGGAGATCGCTCCTACCTTAGGAACCATCTGCCACAACTCCTTAATAGAATCCGCTATAGGAACCATCTTCTTAAAGTGATGGTAAACTTAGCTGACTTCAAATTTGTATTCTTATGCAAAATAAAAAAATAATTAGACTTTAATTCATGAAAATATGCAAACTGCTCGTTCTATTTTATTATTTAGTCCGAAATAGTTGAATTTGAATATACTTTCCTCCTCCCGTACCACGGCCGCCATTGATTTATTCATCCCACGTGTTTTGACATACCAATGACAGCCCAGGCCAGTCGGCGACACTGATATCATCAAACACGCCCTAAGTTAACAATGCGCATGCGCTAGCCATTGGATCGATGACTGACAGCACAATAACATGTAATTGGAATGAAATGCATGCGCATAGCTAAAGTTGAAGATTTACATTCCAGTACTATGACGTCGCAAGGGGTGGGTCTGCTCGCCTGTCCGGCTATAGCAAATAACAGGAATGACAGGGGCGGAGGAAGGAGCGATAACGCTCTGTAAGTAAAACATTATTTTTTATAAAAAGCAATCAAATAAATAAGGAACCTGTGAAGAGAGAAAAACTGAGTAAACCTAGGTAAGGGAAGAAGATTCTTGAGAAAACGTAGTGAGGATTGTACCTCACAAGTTCTCAAAAGCCACCACTGCCCTACTGAAGAGACTGATGTGGACTAGACCCCAGAAAAGAACAGAGTAAGCTTACTCTGCTAAAAAATTAATACAATCTTTGAATAAAACCTCATCAGACACCTAAACTTCACCTCCTCCTTGTACTACAGGCAAAGAGAATGACTGGGGGATTGTGGGTAGGGGAGTAATATTTAACAGCTTTGCTGTGGTGCTCTTTGCCTCCTCCTGCTGGCCAGGAGTGATATTCCCAACAGTAATTGATGATAATCCGTGGACTTACCGTATCATTAGAAAGAAAGCAAAAAACTTTAAATAAATGTATATTGACAATTTTTATAAAATAATATACTTTTAAATTAAAAAAAAATATATATATATATATATATATATATATATATATATATATATATATATATATATATATAAAATGGAACTTTAAATGACCATAATGTCTTTTTAAAGCCTATATGTAATTTAAAGAATGCAAAAAAGGAAAGGAGATTATTTAGTGATCAAATAGTGTGGGGCATAAAGAACTGGGCTGTTG
This sequence comes from Bombina bombina, assembly GCF_027579735.1. Taxonomy (NCBI): domain Eukaryota; kingdom Metazoa; phylum Chordata; class Amphibia; order Anura; family Bombinatoridae; genus Bombina; species Bombina bombina. Next base: position 293,670,793 of record NC_069501.1, read on the forward strand.
AACAGAACTCAGATTCTGCAGTGTCCTCTAATCATTCTGTCTGTGTTTCCCCTTTCTGGTTTTGCCTTTATTCATCTACTCCCTCCTGTTAGCACTGTGGAATCTGTTGGTACATTACAAATAACATCACAAGTTGAAGTTTGCATTTTTACATTCTATCATATGTGTGTATCTGTTTTGTCTTTATTTTTTGTACCCCTTGTATAGTTTGACATTTAAACAAATTAGCCAAGCCCTTCATACATGTCAAACACTTCAGGGCTTCCACAATGGTAGCAAGAAATGTAGCCATATAAGATACGTTTTTGAGCACCTATGATAAGCATTTGTATAACCTACAAATGAAGCCACATTCTACCCTTGAACTACTACAAAACCATGCTCCATCTCTGGAACTTCAGTTATCGCTATGACACTCAGGCAGATACTAATCTATAAACTACCTCTACTTCACATTCCTTACCGTCCAATAACTAACCAGCTTCTTGATCCGCAAATCTAAAGCTGTCTGCACACTAATGCTATGCAGAGAAAACCATGCCAAATAAGTCTGGCTGAGGAAAAGAGAGAGCAGGTAAAGCAGAGATCATCTGCTGTCAATGAAGAGATTTTTCAGCAGAATCAACTTTCCTTTTAACAATGTTATACATTTACAAGAGCACTCAATGGCAGAACTAGTTGCACAAACTGCTGCTAAACAGTGCTCCAAACACATGCACAATACTTACCTCTCAACAAAGAATGCCATGAGAATAAAGCTAATTTGATAATAGAAGTAAACTGGAAAGTTGTATATTAAATGAACATTAAAAACAAATTGTAACCTGAATAATAATAATGTACCTTCATATCTGAGAAGAATTTTGCAATGAATAATGCAGCTTTATTTTGTTAAATAAGTATTAAAAAATACTTCAAATCACAATATCCTCTACAATGTCCCTCTACAAATTAAATAAAATTCTCATGTTGACATACTCAACAGCATTACTTGATTGGACGCAGGCCACAGATGGCTGAAGAAGACTACCAAGAGTGTGAATAATGTAGTATGAAACAAAATACTACACAAATGAGAATTAAAGGGACATTGTAGTGCTCTTATTCATTAAAGTAGAGATGGAGACCTGAGGTTTGCAGCCCCTAGGAAAAGCAGAACTAACACTGTGGGCCATAGTGCTTATGGCCTTAGGAAAAAGCAGAACTAGCACTGTGGGCCATAGTGCTTATGGCCTTAGGAAAAAAAGCAGAACTAAAAATGTGTGTTCTGGGGTAAAAAAAAAAAAAAAAAAAAAAAAAAATAAACTACTAAAAAAAAAAAAAAAAACCCATATGGAGGGAAGAACAGCACAAAGAGAGAAGATACCCTGCCTAAATCTAGCCTTGTACAACTGGGCATTTGTAAGGAGACGTTTGTTTAATATCCATAAATTTATATACGACCTGTTAAAGGGATAGGAAACACAATTTTTTCTACTCTTTTAAAACTTTTTTTTAAATATTTGTACCTTTTTAATGTTTGCAATCGTTATCTTGTTATATCTCTTCAAAAATTCTTATTTTGCCATACCCAATATAATTCTCATTACGTGGGGCCTATAATGATGTTCTACCTAGGTAGAAAAATCATGGCGGTCCGCATGTGCATTAAATGTCTTTTAAGACTTAACGCATGTGCATATTCTGTCACCTCTGTCACCGCGGGCTGGAATGATGATTGTGATGTCGATGTTGGTGTGAATGGCGCACCAGATTGCAGGAGCTTTACGTCGAGTGGAAGGAGCAGCAGCAGAAGAAGGTGCAGTAGCAGCAGTTATATCGATTGAGATAAGTATGCAAAATTACCCCAGATCAGTGATTGCGAACCTTGGCATCCCAGAAGTTTCAGAACTACATTTCCCATCATGATACTTAGGCTAGAGTGACCACATTTCCAAACATTTCCAAACTGCCATTCAGGGATACTATGAGACTCAGTCTAACTCGCGAGCCGTGGCGGCAGACAATGGGGGGCGGGATATATGACATCACATCACATACGTCATCATATGCTCCAGTTTCCCGCACTCGAGCCTCATACTGATTTAAGTTGCGACCGCAGCCGGCTCAAGTGCGCCTGGGCTGGATGGATGACGAATGTTTGATTGTCCGTTCCTGCTGCTGGAAGCTAGAACCGCGACCGCCTGCGGCCCATGTCAAACAATTAAAGCGGCAGTCTGACAGACTCTGCTATCCATTCCGAGACAAACTTGCAATAAGCGGGACTATCCCGGGCAATCCGGGACACGTGGTCACGCTAGCTTAGGCACTCTGCAGTCCAGTCGAGCATCATGGGAAATTTAGTTCTTAAACATCTGAAGTGCCAAAATTTGCTATCACCGCCCTAGACTAACGGGCAAGGGGAATTGTCATTCTAATATGGATTACAACTCCTAGACTAGTGATGGCTAACTTTGACACCCTAGGTGTTTTGAAACTACATTTCCCATGATGCTTAGACACTCTGCAGTCTAGTTGAGCATCAAGGGGAAATGTAATTCCGAAACATCAAGGATGCCAAGGTTAGCCATCACTGCCCTAACAAGCAACAAATGATACATAGGCCTAAGAAGTATTGCTGCTGGGCACTTCATAAAATACTGTGCATGCGATTCCATTAAAATACAAGTGTGCATGGGTTCTTTTGCTGAAGATCCGTACGTTTGTGAATATTAAAATGATATGGGTGCAACCGCTTCCTTAATGGATGGGGCACATTACATAAACTCCTTATATGGATGGTCGTTGCTGCTCGTTTTATGGTATTTTAAAAAAGTTATTTATACAGTATTTAGAAGCTTAGTTTACTGAAAAAAGTTTATTATATATATATATATATATATATATATATGTTATACATACTAATAATCTCTTGTTTCAGTACTATTGGGCTAAGATTTCTAACCCTTTAAGGCTTCTAAAATATTGATCTGTGGCCCCCATTTAGGGTTTCCACCTCGGCCATGTTTTCCTGGACACTTATGAGTTACACATGCTGCAGGGTGTGCATAGGGGAACATGAATTGCTTCCCTGGATAGCACAAGAATAGTGATACTGGGCAGCACTATTCATATTCCTCCCTGCATCATGTGTAACTCATAAATGTCCAGGAAAACATGGCTGAGGTAGCATCCCTACCCCATGTGTTAGGAAGCTGGCCTTCACTGCATTAAATCCAAAGATGTGGCAGCACAAGAGTTTATTATAAACACACAGAGGAACAGCAGAGCAACGTTTCGGGAGTTATCCCTTTGTCAAGCATTAAAGTGAAGGTAAAGTTTGTTATATCGCATTATTGCATTATACAGGCCAGCCTAAATGAATGGCACTTTCATTCATCAATTTTTTTAAATTTAATTCTAAAGTCTGTTTTCGCCGTTTTTACTTACTTTATTTCAAGATGTAAATTCAACCCGTTCATTTAATTTTTTTTTTACTTGCTGGTCACGTTTTTCCAGCAGCCAATTGAGATTCTGGCCGTTAGGCGGCCGTCATTCAACGTCATCCCTCTGTTTGACAATCTGCGCATGCGTTCCGATTCTTTTCTCTCCCTTGGAAGAAAAGCGCTCCTGTTTCGTGCATGCCTATTGCAATTGTTGCAATACGTAGGCTTCTTTCTCCAAACGGGAAACAAGATCAGAGGCTGAAATCCCTGTATGCGCATGCGTACTTAGTTTGATCCACGTGAACGAGCCTAAGAGAGACGTATTGAGCAAGTGGGACCGCTCTATACGTCAGACATCAGGAAATGGCTGATGGGAGGAGTCTGTTACACCACGGTAGGGATAATATAAATCATGTTTATTGGGGAAATAGATAATGACATGTAGAAAAGAAGTTAGCGATTAGATTGTTTATGATGTTAACAATTGAATAGTGTTTATAGATCGTTCAAACTTTACCTTCACTTTAAAGCATGTATTTTTTGCACTTCTTAGGTGCTTAACCCTTAGCAGAGCAGGACTTTGCGTTTAAGTCATGAAATGGGGTTAAACACAGAGATAGAGTCCCACCATGAGTAGTGCAAAACTGACATGTTCTAACAAGCAGGGGCACTAGATGGCAGCACTATTTCCTGCCATGTAGTGCTTCAGGCATGTGCACGCCACCGACCTAGGTATCTCTTCAACAAAGAATAACATGAGAATGAAGCAAATTTGATAATAGAAGTAAATTGGGAACTTTTTAAAAATTGTATTCTCTATTTGAATATTGAAAGAATAATGTGGGGTTTCATGTCCCTTTAAGTTGGGGAAGTTCAAAACAGTAACTATTACCCAATATGAGAGACGGTTCAGAGCTCTGGATTCATGTGCATTGGGCTTGAAAAATGTAAGTTTCATGTTCCTTTAACATCTGCAATGCTCAGTACGTGTGCAGGGGTATTAATTACTCACAATGTATTTTTCAAAACCATGGTTTTACATGTATTAAAGGGACAGTAAAGTCAAAATTAAGCCTGCATGATTCAGACAGACCATGTAATTTTATGACACCTGGCACTTCTTTTATCAAATTGACTTTATTCTCTTGTTAGCATTTGTTGAAGAGTATATACATATCTTCAGCAGCAGTGCACTACTGAAAACTTAGCTGGTGATTGGTGGCTAAACACATTTGTTTCTTGTCATTGGATCACCAGATTTGTTCAGCTAGCTCCCAGTAGTGCATTGCTGCACTGGAGTTGACCTTAGCTATGATTTTAACCACTTATACCGTTACAGTTATGTAAGCACTAGTGCAATAATAAAATGGTCATATATATTACAGCACTTTCCTTTTGCACGTGTATTTCTCTTTATATTGAGGAGATCCTAATTTCCCAAGAAACTTTAAAACTATATTATATTCAATAACTTGACCTGCAGCTACATCGTTTTACCTACAACTAACTTAGGGGGGGGGGGGGTCATTAGAGAATTTATGTATAATTTGGAAATGGTATTTGTATTTTTTGTCTTTTATTGCAAAATTGGAAATGGACTTTCACATAACTGATTTGATAGGAGTCAGGGTACACTTCACATACACACGTGAGCTAAAATGTCCTACAAGTGGAGTGTGAGGGTCACCCTACGATTGAGTTTACAAGTAATTGTCAGCCTCTCACGCAGCCTGTTTGTTTTATAGCTCCAGTCTCAGGTGACACCCTGGCTACTAGGTGTCTACCAGATGCTATAGTAACAAAGAACGTCTCACCTTGAACATGACAGCAGAGGGAACCAGGGCTCAGGAGGAAACCAGGCCGCGTGCCGATTAGCAACGTAAGGCTTCTTAGCAACGCGTCTCTATCGCTATACCTGTGCAGACGGCACACACTTCCTGCATGCGCGAGATTTAACAGAAATGTAAATTCATTCTTTAATGAACTATTGATGAAGAACTACATTAAAAGTCGTTTTATTGTGAGAAGTAATTATATACTATACAATGTATTATGGTCTAAAGCACTGCTCTCGGTCTGTATCAAGCTGACACGTGTAGGGCACCAATCTGTATCAATTTGAAAACTGTATTACGACGACATGTCGAAATGCCAAGCGCACTCTCAAAACATGTGATTTCAACGTAATTATTTAATATAAACGAAGCTCTAGGCGCCATTGTAATTGAGGGCAAGACTAGAACTAGCCTTACGTCAGCATTTACGTGGTGATGAAAGACGCTTTCTGGTGCTGTTACTTTGGATTGGTCCTTTGTTACCATGGAAACGTGCTGATGCTTTTGTTTTCTGTTGCACTAGGAAGATCGGATGAACAGAAGTCTAGCAATAATTATGTGACAGCATAAACAGCAGCAAGTTTGTGATAGGTAAATGCATTTTTCACCTTTTGCAAAAACGGATGTATATTTAAAGTAAAGAGCATTTAGTTTCACTTACGCAATTTTGCTTATTCAGTTTAGTGTTTTCGCTAAAACCTAGGAGTTGTTAAAGGGATATGAAACTATGAAACTCCTTTTTTTGTTTCATGATTTTAAATAACTTTCCAATTTAATTCCTTTATTACATTTGCGTTATTCTCTTGGTATTCTTTGTTGAATGAGCAGTATTGCACCACTGGAAACTTGCTGAAAACATTGTCAGCCAATGACAAGAGCCATTTGTTTGCAGCCACCAATCAGCAGCTAGCTCTCAGTAGTGCATTGCTTCTCCTGAGCCAATCAAGGTATGCTTTTCAACAAAGTATACAAAGAGATAAAAGCAAATTAGATAATAGAACTAAATGGAAAGTTGTTTCAAATTGCATGCTCTATTGGAATAATATAATCTCAAATATCATTTTAATTGTGAGCGGGTTTCAAGGCGTTGCATAAAATTGAAAATTATTGTCTTTGTCAATCATTTAGCAATCTGTAGTGTGTTGCAAAGAGTAGCATATGAGCATGAATATTTCACAGTAAAGGGCAACCAGTTGATTAAGATGGAAAAAGAGGAGAAAGAATGCAAGTGCTGTATAAGATATTGATTTTATTTTTTTCATTAAAATGGGGCATTCTTTTCTACTCTGTGGGAAAGGATGGAGGATGTAAGGGAAATGTCAGAAAGCTCAAACTTGAAGTTGAATATTTGCTGTTTTTCTGCCAATTTTGGGGTGACTAAAATAATTTTTTTATTATTATGGCACTTTAATTTCTCACATACAGTAGTTACAAAGTAATATAGGTTGAAAGAGACTAAAATTCAACCTTTCACACATTCAGGTTACTACTGTTGATCCAAAAGAAAGCAAAAATAATATAAATAAATAAATACATTGAATTGTTTCCCAATTGTGCCTCAAAGGATGGGAAAAAAAACATAATTTATGTAAGAACTTACCTGATAAATTCATTTCTTTCATATTAACAAGAGTCCATGAGCTAGTGACGTATGGGATATACATTCCTACCAGGAGGGGCAAAGTTTCCCAAACCTTAAAATGCCTATAAATACACCCCTCACCACACCCACAAATCAGTTTAACGAATAGCCAAGAAGTGGGGTGATAAGAAAAAAAGTGCGAAGCATATAAAATAAGGAATTGGAATAATTGTGCTTTATACAAAAAAATCATAACCACCACAAAAAAGGGTGGGCCTCATGGACTCTTGTTAATATGAAAGAAATGAATTTATCAGGTAAGTTCTTACATAAATTATGTTTTCTTTCATGTAATTAACAAGAGTCCATGAGCTAGTGACGTATGGGATAATGACTACCCAAGATGTGGATCTTTCCACACAAGAGTCACTAGAGAGGGAGGGATAAAATAAAGACAGCCAATTCCTGCCGAAAATAATCCACACCCAAAATAAAGTTTAACAAAAAACATAAGCAGAAGATTCAAACTGAAAACGCTGCCTGAAGAACTTTTCTACCAAAAACTGCTTCAGAAGAAGAAAACACATCAAAATGGTAGAATTTAGTAAAAGTATGCAAAGAGGACCAAGTTGCTGCTTTGCAGATCTGGTCAACCGAAGCTTCATTCCTAAACGCCCAGGAAGTAGATACTGACCTAGTAGAATGAGCTGTAATTCTCTGAGGCGGAATTTTACCCGACTCAACATAGGCAAGATGAATTAAAGATTTCAACCAAGATGCCAAAGAAATGGCAGAAGCTTTCTGGCCTTTCCTAGAACCGGAAAAGATAACAAATAGACTAGAAGTCTTACGGAAAGATTTCGTAGCTTCAACATAATATTTCAAAGCTCTAACAACATCCAAAGAATGCAATGATTTCTCCTTAGAATTCTTAGGATTAGGACATAATGAAGGAACCACAATTTCTCTACTAATGTTGTTGGAATTCACAACTTTAGGTAAAAATTCAAAAGAAGTTCGCAACACCGCCTTATCCTGATGAAAAATCAGAAAAGGAGACTCACACGAAAGAGCAGATAATTCAGAAACTCTTCTAGCAGAAGAGATGGCCAAAAGGAACAAAACTTTCCAAGAAAGTAATTTAATGTCCAATGAATGCATAGGTTCAAACGGAGGAGCTTGAAGAGCTCCCAGAACCAAATTCAAACTCCAAGGAGGAGAAATTGACTTAATGACAGGTTTTATACGAACCAAAGCTTGTACAAAACAATGAATATCAGGAAGAATAGCAATCTTTCTGTGAAAAAGAACAGAAAGAGCGGAGATTTGTCCTTTCAAAGAACTTGCGGACAAACCCTTATCTAAACCATCCTGAAGAAACTGTAAAATTCTCGGTATTCTAAAAGAATGCCAAGAAAAATGATGAGAAAGACACCAAGAAATATAAGTCTTCCAGACTCTATAATATATCTCTCGAGATACAGATTTACGAGCCTGTAACATAGTATTAATCACGGAGTCAGAGAAACCTCTATGACCAAGAATCAAGCGTTCAATCTCCATACCTTTAAATTTAAGGATTTCAGATCCGGATGGAAAAAAGGACCTTGTGACAGAAGGTCTGGTCTTAACGGAAGAGTCCATGGTTGGCAAGATGCCATCCGGACAAGATCCGCATACCAAAACCTGTGAGGCCATGCCGGAGCTATTAGCAGAACAAACGAGCATTCCCTCAGAATCTTGGAGATTACTCTTGGAAGAAGAACTAGAGGCGGAAAGATATAGGCAGGATGATACTTCCAAGGAAGTGATAATGCATCCACTGCCTCCGCCTGAGGATCCCGGGATCTGGACAGATACCTGGGAAGTTTCTTGTTTAGATGAGAGGCCATCAGATCTATCTCTGGGAGCCCCCACATTTGAACAATCTGAAGAAATACCTCTGGGTGAAGAGACCATTCGCCCGGATGCAACGTTTGGCGACTGAGATAATCCGCTTCCCAATTGTCTACACCTGGGATATGAACCGCAGAGATTAGACAGGAGCTGGATTCTGCCCAAACCAAAATTCGAGATACTTCTTTCATAGCCAGAGGACTGTGAGTCCCTCCTTGATGATTGATGTATGCCACAGTTGTGACATTGTCTGTCTGAAAACAAATGAACGATTCTCTCTTCAGAAGAGGCCAAAACTGAAGAGCTCTGAAAACTGCACGGAGTTCCAAGATATTGATCGGTAATCTCACCTCCTGAGATTCCCAAACTCCTTGTGCCGTCAGAGATCCCCACACAGCTCCCCAACCTGTGAGACTTGCATCTGTTGAAATTACAGTCCAGGTCGGAAGAACAAAAGAAGCCCCCTGAATTAAACGAAGGTGATCTGTCCACCACGTTAGAGAGTGCCGAACAATCGGTTTTAAAGAATTCTCCTTCTTTGGTACAATGAAGAGATTTGAATAAAACCCCATCCCCTGTTCCGGAACTGGAACTGGCATAATTACTCCAGCCAACTCTAGATCTGAAACACAATTCAGAAATGCTTGAGCTTTCACTGGATTTACTGGGACATGGGAAAGAAAAAATCTCTTTGCAGGAGGTCTCATCTTGAAACCAATTCTGTACCCTTCTGAAACAATGTTCTGAATCCAAAGATTGTGAACAGAATTGATCCAAATTTCTTTGAAAAAACGTAACCTGCCCCCTACCAGCTGAACTGGAATGAGGGCCGTACCTTCATGTGAACTTAGAAGCAGGCTTTGCCTTTCTAGCAGGCTTGGATTTATTCCAGACTGGAGATGGTTTCCAAACTGAAACTGCTCCTGAGGACGAAGGATCAGGCTTTTGTTCTTTGTTGAAACGAAAGGAACGAAAACGATTGTTAGCCCTGTTTTTACCTTTAGACTTTTTATCCTGTGGTAAAAAAGTTCCTTTCCCACCAGTAACAGTTGAAATAATAGAATCCAACTGAGAACCAAATAATTTGTTTCCCTGGAAAGAAATAGAAAGTAGAGTTGATTTAGAAGCCATATCAGCATTCCAGGTCTTAAGCCATAAAGCTCTTCTGGCTAAGATATCCAGAGACATAAACCTAACATCAACTCTAATAATATCAAAAATGGCATCACAGATGAAATTATTAGCATGCTGGAGAAGAATAATAATATCATGAGAATCACGATTTGTTACTTGTTGCGCTAGAGTTTCCAACCAAAAAGTTGAAGCTGCAGCAACATCAGCCAATGATATAGCAGGTCTAAGAAGATTACCTGAACATAGATAAGCTTTTCTTAGAAAAGATTCAATTTTTCTATCTAGAGGATCCTTAAACGAGGTACCATCTGACGTAGGAATGGTAGTACGTTTAGCAAGGGTAGAAATAGCCCCATCAACTTTAGGGATTTTGTCCCAAAATTCTAACCTGTCAGGCGGAACAGGATATAATTGCTTAAAACGTTTAGAAGGAGTAAATGAATTACCCAATTTATCCCATTCCTTAGAAATTACTGCAGAAATAGCATTAGGAACAGGAAAGACTTCTGGAATAACCGCAGGAGCTTTAAAAACCTTATCCAAACGTATAGAATTAGTATCAAGAGGACTAGAATCCTCTATTTCTAAAGCAATTAGTACTTCTTTAAGTAAAGAGCGAATAAATTCCATCTTAAATAAATATGAAGATTTATCAGCATCAATCTCTGAGATAGAATCCTCTGAACCAGAAGAGTCCAAAGAATCAGAATGATGGTGTTCATTTAAAAATTCATCTGTAGAGAGAGAAGATTTAAAAGACTTTTTACGTTTACTAGAAGGAGAAATAACAGACAAAGCCTTCTTTATGGATTCAGAAACAAAATCTCTTATGTTATCAGGAACATTCTGCACCTTAGATGTTGAGGGAACTGCAACAGGCAATGGTACATCACTAAAGGAAATATTATCTGCTTTAACAAGTTTGTCATGACAATTATTACAAACAACAGCTGGAGGAATAGCTACAAAAAGTTTACAGCAGATACACTTAGCTTTGGTAGATCCAGCAGGCAGTGGTTTTCCTGTAGTATCTTCTGGCTCAGATGCAACGTGAGACATCTTGCAATATGTAAGAGAAAAAACAACATATAAAGCAAAATAGATCAAATTCCTTATAAGACAGTTTCAGGAATGGGAAAAAAATGCCAAACATCAAGCTTCTAGCAACCAGAAGCAAATGAAAAATGAGACTGAAATAATGTGGAGACAAAAGCGACGCCCATATTTTTTGGCGCCAAATAAGACGCCCACATTATTTGGCGCCTAAATGCTTTTGGCGCCAAAAATGACGCCACATCCGGAACGCCGACATTTTTGGCGCAAAATAACGTCAAAAATGACGCAACTTCCGGCGACACGTATGACGCCGGAAACGGAAAAGAATTTTTGCGCCAAAAAAGTCCACGCCAAGAATGACGCAATAAAATGAAGCATTTTCAGCCCCCGCGAGCCTAACAGCCCACAGGGAAAAAAGTCAAATTTTTGAGGTAAGAAAAAATATGATAATTTAAAGCATAATCCCAAATATGAAACTGACTGTCTGGAAATAAGGAAAGTTGAACATTCTGAGTCAAGGCAAATAAATGTTTGAATACATATATTTAGAACTTTATAAATAAAGTGCCCAACCATAGCTTAGAGTGTCACAGAAAATAAGACTTACTTACCCCAGGACACTCATCTACATGTTTGTAGAAAGCCAAACCAGTACTGAAACGAGAATCAGTAGAGGAAATGGTAAATATAAGAGTATATCGTCGATCTGAAAAGGGAGGTAAGAGATGAATCTCTACGACCGATAACAGAGAACCTTATGAAATAGATCCCGTAGAAGGAGATCACTGCATCCAATAGGCAATACTCTCTTCACATCCCTCTGACATTCACTGCACGCTGAGAGGAAAACCGGGCTCCAACTTGCTGCGGAGCGCATATCAACGTAGAATCTAGCACAAACTTACTTCACCACCTCCCTTGGAGGCAAAGTTTGTAAAACTGATTTGTGGGTGTGGTGAGGGGTGTATTTATAGGCATTTTAAGGTTTGGGAAACTTTGCCCCTCCTGGTAGGAATGTATATCCCATACGTCACTAGCTCATGGACTCTTGTTAATTACATGAAAGAAAACAGATTTCTCCTTGGATCAACTATCAGTTCTAACTGTTTCATCCATGTATATCCTGAGTTGGGGGGAAAAAAGCATCTAGACTTTTTTTAACATTCTAAGTAGACAAAGCATTCTACATCCAATTTGTTCTCACTGTGAAGAGGAGAACAGCGATGCTGGAACAGGAAAGGGCCTTCCCCAAATTGAAGCACACAGATGCCTAAAATGTGTTTGTATGCTGCAGTTTTAAGAGGACCCTTTACTGGAACTAAGGGTCCTAGCCCAAATGCCAAAAAAACATAATTTATGTAAGAACTTACCTGATAAATTCATTTCTTTCATATTAACAAGAGTCCATGAGCTAGTGACGTATGGGATATACATTCCTACCAGGAGGGGCAAAGTTTCCCAAACCTTAAAATGCCTATAAATACACCCCTCACCACACCCACAAATCAGTTTAACGAATAGCCAAGAAGTGGGGTGATAAGAAAAAAAGTGCGAAGCATATAAAATAAGGAATTGGAATAATTTGTGCTTTATACAAAAAAATCATAACCACCACAAAAAAGGGTGGGCCTCATGGACTCTTGTTAATATGAAAGAAATGAATTTATCAGGTAAGTTCTTACATAAATTATGTTTTCTTTCATGTAATTAACAAGAGTCCATGAGCTAGTGACGTATGGGATAATGAATACCCAAGATGTGGATCTTTCCACACAAGAGTCACTAGAGAGGGAGGGATAAAATAAAGACAGCCAATTCCTGCTGAAAATAATCCACACCCAAAATAAAGTTTAATGAAAAACATAAGCAGAAGATTCAAACCGAAACCACTGCCTGAAGTACCTTTCTACCAAAAACTGCTTCAGAAGAAGAGAATACATCAAAATGGTAGAATTTAGTAAAAGTATGCAAAGAGGACCAAGTCGCTGCTTTGCAAATCTGATCAACTGAAGCTTCATTCCTAAACGCCCAGGAAGTAGAAACTGACCTAGTAGAATGAGCTGTAATCCTCTGAGGCGGAGTCTTACCCGATTTAACATAGGCAAGATGAATTAAAGATTTCAACCAGGATGCCAAAGAAATGGCAGAAGCTTTCTGGCCTTTTCTAGAACCAGAAAAGATGACAAATAGACTAGAAGTCTTTCGGAAAGATTTAGTAGCTTCAACATAATATTTCAAAGCTCTAACAACATCCAAAGAATGTAACGATTTTTCCTTAGAATTCTTAGGATTAGGACATAATGAAGGAACCACGATTTCTCTACTAATGTTGTTGGAATTCACAACCTTAGGTAAAAATTCAAAAGAAGTTCGCAACACCGCCTTATCCTGATGAAAAATCAGAAAAGGAGACTCACAAGAAAGAGCAGATAATTCAGAAACTCTTCTGGCAGAAGAGATGGCCAAAAGGAACAAAACTTTCCAAGAAAGCAATTTAATGTCCAATGAATGCATAGGTTCAAACGGAGGAGCTTGAAGAGCTCCCAGAACCAAATTCAAACTCCATGGAGGAGAAATTGACTTAATGACAGGTTTTATACGAACCAAAGCTTGTACAAAACAATGAATATCAGGAAGAATAGCAATCTTTCTGTGAAAAAGAACAGAAAGAGCAGAGATTTGTCCTTTCAAGGAACTTGCGGACAAACCCTTATCTAAACCATCCTGAAGAAATTGTAATATTCTCGGAATTCTAAAAGAATACCAAGAAAAATGATGAGTAAGACACCAAGAAATATAAGTCTTCCAGACTCTATAATATATCTCTCTAGATACAGATTTACGAGCCTGTAACATAGTATCAATCACAGAGTCAGAGAAACCTCTTTGACTAAGAATCAAGCGTTCAATCTCCATACCTTTAAATTTAAGGATTTCAGATCCGGATGGAAAAAAGGACCTTGCGACAGAAGGTCTGGTCTTAACGGAAGAGTCCATGGTTGGCAAGATGCCATCCGGACAAGATCCGCATACCAAAACCTGTGAGGCCATGCCGGAGCTATTAGCAGAACAAACGAGCATTCCCTCAGAATCTTGGAGATTACTCTTGGAAGAAGAACTAGAGGCGGAAAGATATAGGCAGGATGATACTTCCAAGGAAGTGATAATGCATCCACTGCCTCCGCCTGAGGATCCCGGGATCTGGACAGATACCTGGGAAGTTTCTTGTTTAGATGAGAGGCCATCAGATCTATCTCTGGAAGCCCCCACATTTGAACAATCTGAAGAAATACCTCTGGGTGAAGAGACCATTCGCCCGGATGCAACGTTTGGCGACTGAGATAATCCGCTTCCCAATTGTCTACACCTGGGATATGAACCGCAGAGATTAGACAGGAGCTGGATTCCGCCCAAACCAAAATTCGAGATACTTCTTTCATAGCCAGAGGACTGTGAGTCCCTCCTTGATGATTGATGTATGCCACAGTTGTGACATTGTCTGTCTGAAAACAAATGAACGATTCTCTCTTCAGAAGAGGCCAAAACTGAAGAGCTCTGAAAATTGCACGGAGTTCCAAAATATTGATCGGTAATCTCACCTCCTGAGATTCCCAAACTCCCTGTGCCGTCAGAGATCCCCACACAGCTCCCCAACCTGTGAGACTTGCATCTGTTGAAATTACAGTCCAGGTCGGAGGAACAAAAGAAGCCCCCTGAATTAAACGATGGTGATCTGTCCACCACGTTAGAGAGTGTCGAACAATCGGTTTTAAAGATATTAATTGATATATCTTCGTGTAATCCCTGCACCATTGGTTCAGCATACAGAGCTGAAGAGGTCGCATGTGAAAACGAGCAAAGGGGATCGCGTCCGATGCAGCAGTCATAAGACCTAGAATTTCCATGCATAAGGCTACCGAAGGGAATGATTGAGACTGAAGGTTTCGACAAGCTGTAATCAATTTTAGACGTCTCTTGTCTGTTAAAGACAGAGTCATGGACACTGAATCTATCTGGAAACCCAGAAAGGTTACCCTTGTTTGAGGAATCAAAGAACTTTTTGGTAAATTGATCCTCCAACCATGATCTTGAAGAAACAACACAAGTCGATTCGTATGAGACTCTGCTAAATGTAAAGACTGAGCAAGTACCAAGATATCGTCCAAATAAGGAAATACCACAATACCCTGTTCTCTGATTACAGACAGAAGGGCACCGAGAATCTTTGTGAAAATTCTTGGAGCTGTAGCAAGGCCAAACGGTAGAGCCACAAATTGGTAATGCTTGTCTAGAAAAGAGAATCTCAGGAACTGAAAATGATCTGGATGAATCGGAATATGCAGATATGCATCCTGTAAATCTATTGTGGACATATAATTCCCTTGCTGAACAAAAGGCAATATAGTCCTTACAGTTACCATCTTGAACGTTGGTATCCTTACATAACGATTCAATAATTTTAGATCCAGAACTGGTCTGAAGGAATTCTCCTTCTTTGGTACAATGAAGAGATTTGAATAAAACCCCATCCCCTGTTCCGGAACTGGAACTGGCATAATTACTCCAGCCAACTCTAGATCTGAAACACAATTCAGAAATGCTTGAGCTTTCACTGGATTTACTTGGACACGGGAAAGAAAAAATCTCTTTGCAGGAGGTCTCATCTTGAAACCAATTCTGTACCCTTCTGAAACAATGTTCTGAATCCAAAGATTGTGAACAGAATTGATCCAAATTTCTTTGAAAAAACGTAACCTGCCCCCTACCAGCTGAACTGGAATGAGGGCCGTACCTTCATGTGAACTTAGAAGCAGGCTTTGCCTTTCTAGCAGGCTTGGATTTATTCCAGACTGGAGATGGTTTCCAAACTGAAACTGCTCCTGAGGACGAAGGATCAGGCTTTTGTTCTTTGTTGAAACGAAAGGAACGAAAACGATTGTTAGCCCTGTTTTTACCTTTAGATTTTTTATCCTGTGGTAAAAAAGTTCCTTTCCCACCAGTAACAGTTGAAATAATAGAATCCAACTGAGAACCAAATAATTTGTTTCCCTGGAAAGAAATGGAAAGTAGAGTTGATTTAGAAGCCATATCAGCATTCCAAGTCTTAAGCCATAAAGCTCTTCTGGCTAAGATAGCCAGAGACATAAACCTAACATCAACTCTAATAATATCAAAAATGGCATCACAGATAAAATTATTAGCATGCTGGAGAAGAATAATAATATCATGAGAATCCCGATTTGCTACTTGTTGCGCTAGGGTTTCCAACCAAAAAGTTGAAGCTGCAGCAACATCAGCCAATGATATAGCAGGTCTAAGAAGATTACCTGAACACAGATAAGCTTTTCTTAGAAAAGATTCAATTTTTCTATCTAAAGGATCCTTAAACGAGGTACCATCTGATGTAGGAATGGTAGTACGTTTAGCAAGGGTAGAAATAGCCCCATCAACTTTAGGGATTTTGTCCCAAAATTCTAACCTGTCAGGCGGAACAGGATATAATTGCTTAAAACGTTTAGAAGGAGTAAATGAATTACCCAATTTATCCCATTCTTTGGAAATCACTGCAGAAATAGCATTAGGAACAGGAAAAACTTCTGGAATAACCGCAGGAGCTTTAAAAACCTTATCCAAACGTATAGAATTAGTATCAAGAGGACTAGAATCCTCTATTTCTAAAGCAATTAGTACTTCTTTAAGTAAAGAGCGAATAAATTCTATCTTAAATAAATATGAAGATTTATCAGCATCAATCTCTGAGATAGAATCCTCTGAACCAGAAGAGTCCAAAGAATCAGAATGATGGTGTTCATTTAAAAATTCATCTGTAGAGAGAGAAGATTTAAAAGACTTTTTACGTTTACTAGAAGGAGAAATAACAGACAAAGCCTTCTTTATGGATTCAGAAACAAAATCTCTTATGTTATCAGGAACATTCTGCACCTTAGATGTTGAGGGAACTGCAACAGGCAATGGTACATTACTAAAGGAAATATTATCTGCTTTAACAAGTTTGTCATGACAATTATTACAAACAACAGCTGGAGGAATAGCTACCAAAAATTTACAGCAGATACACTTAGCTTTGGTAGATCCAGCAGGCAGTGATTTTCCTGTAGTATCTTCTGGCTCAGATGCAACGTGAGACATCTTGCAATATGTAAGAGAAAAAACAACATATAAAGCAAAATAGATCAAATTCCTTATAAGACAGTTTCAGGAATGGGAAAGAATGCCAAATATCAAGCTTCTAGCAACCAGAAGCAAATGAAAAATGAGACTGAAATAATGTGGAGACAAAAGCGACGCCCATATTTTTTAGCGCCAAATAAGACGCCCACATTATTTGGCGCCTAAATGCTTTTGGCGCCAAAAATGACGCCACATCCGGAACGCCGACATTTTTGGCGCAAAATAACGTCAAAAAATGACGTAACTTCCGGCGACACGTATGACGCCGGAAACGGAAAAGAATTTTTGCGCCAAAAAAGTCTGCGCCAAGAATGACGCAATAAAATGAAGCATTTTCAGCCCCTGCGAGCCTAACAGCTCACAGGGAAAAAAGTCAAATTTTTGAGGTAAGAAAAATATGATAATTCAAATGCATAATCCCAAATATGAAACTGACTGTCTGAAAATAAGGAAAGTTGAACATTCTGAGTCAAGGCAAATAAATGTTTGAATACATATATTTAGAACTTTATAAATAAAGTGCCCAACCATAGCTTAGAGTGTCACAGAAAATAAGACTTACTTACCCCAGGACACTCATCTACATGTTTGTAGAAAGCCAAACCAGTACTGAAACGAGAATCAGTAGAGGTAATGGTAAATATAAGAGTATATCGTCGATCTGAAAAGGGAGGTAAGAGATGAATCTCTACGACCGATAACAGAGAACCTTATGAAATAGACCCCGTAGAAGGAGATCACTGCATTCAATAGGCAATACTCTCTTCACATCCCTCTGACATTCACTGCACGCTGAGAGGAAAACCGGGCTCCAACTTGCTGCGGAGCGCATATCAACGTAGAATCTAGCACAAACTTACTTCACCACCTCCCTTGGAGGCAAAGTTTGTAAAACTGATTTGTGGGTGTGGTGAGGGGTGTATTTATAGGCATTTTAAGGTTTGGGAAACTTTGCCCCTCCTGGTAGGAATATATATCCCATACGTCACTAGCTCATGGACTCTTGTTAATTACATGAAAGAAACAGGCTATAGCAGTGATGTGCAGTGAGGTCAGAGGCTGGTGAGGCACTAGATATGATACGCCGGAGAAACACATGTACAGAGGGCCACAAGTACCCCCAACAGGGCAGGTTTAAATGATAGCTGAACCAGTGCACAGGTGACATAATCAGGTGATGGGTGAGAGCAAGTTAGTAACCACTGAGTTACTGATCAGCTGATCACTTCACCTGTGCACTGATTTGGCTATAATGAAAACCTGGCCTGTTGGGGGTACTTGAGGACCATTGTTGAGAAACACTGCACTAAAGCACCAGCTCATCGGAAATGTATTGATTACCTGGAGAATAAAGCACACATACTCTGGTCACTGACACCCACACACACTCTGCTCACATACACACTCACACAATTCTGTGGCACAGTGCCAGTTACTAAGCAATTAGAATGATACACAATCTCTTCTCTACTCACTACTGTATTGTAAAAATAGAAATATTTTACCATACAAGTTTTACACAAAGGACAAGTTATCAATACTGCCAACACAGCTGCTGCAATATGGTATTCATATGCACGTGCACATCCCACTTAGGTATGCTCTTCAACAAAGGACACCAAGGGATACCAAAAGAATGAAGTACATAATAATAAAAGTAAAATAGAAAGTTTTTTTTTTTTGTGTGCAATTTCTATGGAAATGTAATGATGACTTTCATGTTCCTTTCAAAAACTAATTTGATTTGCTGACATGGGGCCAGTAACAGTTAATGCTAATTCTCAAAATATAAATAACTAGAAAAGTATATTAAAATAGCATGCTGTACCTCAATCATGAAAGTTTAATTTTAAATGTCTCCCTTTGACTATGTGTTTAACCAGTTACTTTACAGTGGCATTATTTCTAAAAACATTTAACTGCAATAATTACATATATTTTTTAAATTACTCATTATCTCCTTTTAATTAATATAAACTTGTATAAAAGCAGCACATATTAAAAACACAATGCAACAGCTTTCAATTGATTTGTGAATTACAAGTTAACAGCAGTCTTTAAATAAATGGAGACACAGAGAAAAATAAAAATAGATACTGCATCCTCTGACTGAACAGACATAACATATATGGAGTTTGTACCTAATTAAATCAAATAACCATGAAAAAGGGAGGCTTAGCAATATTCAATGTCAAAAACTTTAGTTTAAATAATGTGGACACTGCACACTTAACTTCAAACTCTGGGTTTTAAATTATGGATTTAAATTTGAATTGACCCTTTTACTTCCTGTCAGTATTGGGTTATGCTCACTTACTGTCCCCCCCTGTTAATGAGCAGTATCTGAACACAATTCAACAAAAACACTAAACCACATTCATTAAATGATCATTTTCAATAACAGAATCCCTTTCAGTAAAATCTTACTTTAATAAGATGTGGCTGAAACAGTGTTCTCTGTGCCTCTCTCTTCCTGCTCTGTAAGGATTCAGGAAGTGACAGTGGCACATTCCACTGCACTTAGAGGGGAAGAACAGAATTCTCTTTTTCACTTTAGCAAAGCTGTCAGCTTCACAGGACAGCAACAAAATAAATGAAAGTTTTTGTTTTTTCCGTTTTTGTTTTGTTTTATGTGATTTAACATCCAGCCCCAACCCTAAATTTCACTTACTAATGCCTCTCACTGGATTGGGTCAGCCCAAATGGGACTGCCTCAAATAAGCAGATAATGGGCCATGCAATGATCTTAAACACTTTCATCCAGTAGATGGCGCAGCATGTTGTGTAATGGTGGGCAGACCTGCTTGTGCCTCTCCATTGCACAACATATAGCTGGGGGGAAAAATAGCATTTTTTTTTTTATTTTTTTAAAGCCAATAAAAAAAAATATTTATTTTTGCCCATATGAGAGGTGAAGCACTGCCTCACCTGCCTCTAGTGACTGCACATCACTGGGCTATAGCATTATCCCTCCTTCACCAAACTTTCCAGTAGGCACTATGCATTGCAGTAGGTAGCATTCTCCTCGCATCCGCCACACCCAGACTCTTCAGACTGCCAGATAGTGAAGTCTGATCCAACTCTCAAGAGATCACATTTCCACTGCTCGAGAGTCCAGTGGTGGCTTGCTTTACATCATGCCATCCTACACTTGGCATTGCGCATGTTTATGCGAGGCTTGTGTACGGCTGCTCAGCAAAGGAAACCCATTTCATGAAGCTCCAGACGCACAGTTCTTTAGTTGATGTTGCATCCAGTAACTTCTTGCAACAGATGATAGGTGATTTTTAAGCGTTATGCACTTCAGAACTTTGTGGTCCCGCTCTGTGAATTTGTGTGGTCTACCACTTTGTGGTTGGGCTCTTGTTACTCCAAGATGCTTCCACTTTTCAATAATAGCACTTCCAATTCTCAATAATATCACTTCCACTTCTCAATGATAGCACTTACTTTGACTGAGCAGATCTAGAAGGAAAGACATTTTATAAGCTGACTATTTCAAACGTTCCATTTTTTCAGTAATTCTTATCGAGTAAGTAAACAAGTACAATTAGTTACACAACACCTCCAGCCAGATAATATATATAAGTAAAGGCCTATAAATATTAAAAAAAAGATAGTTCCCGGAGGCGGAGCTAACTATAGAAGCGAGTAGTCGCATCAGCCTAGAGCTCCTGTGCTTAAAGTGAAAGTAAATTTTTCCACATTGCCACATATCATTATAATCTATAGCACTAATATAACATTTTCACTTTGTTTGTTTTTTATTTTCTTCAATCTAATAGTTAATATTTTTATATTTTATTTCCCTACCGTTCTGTCCGTTGCTCCTCCCACCCTCCTCTTCCTGTATTTTGTATTCATTACGTATAGAGCGGTCACACCCGTTCTATACGTCGGCTAAAAGATCGTTCACGATATATGCATCTATTGCACATGCGCTAATCGTAATGATTTTGTTTTAAATATTATTCATATGTGAAAATGAGGGCAGTATAAATATTTAAAATATAGAGCACTGATTTAAAATATTATATTAATAACTTACTATCGGTTATTTCTTTTGAACTCGGAGCAGCCCTCTAAGACGCTGAGAATCTTGGCAAGAAATGATCATCAAGTATGCGCATGCGCAAATTGTGAACACGCTACAGGCATAACCTTGTTTATATTGAACTCGGCGCATGCGCATTGGCTGCGAGCAGGCTGTGACGTAGCTTTCTGGCCGCCGATCGGCCAGAAAGTCAATTGGTCTATTGAAAAAATGTGACCAGGAAGTAAATTGACGCATCACCAACGGGCTGAATAGAAGATTAAAAAAATATCAATTTAAATGCGGCGAAAACGGTATTTATGTAATGCAAAAAAAAAGTCATGAATGAAAGTGCTATTGTTTTGTCGGTAATTATGTAAATCTGCAGAGTAGAAGCACTAAGTTTACTTTTACTTTAAACTTATTCCTTGGGGGTTTAAAGCATCTAATTCTATGTTGAATTGATACCAACGCCTAAACTAGGTTCTGTACATCGTATTTGGACATTTACAGAGGCCAACATCGCTCCGGTTCTGAGAAATAGCATCAGCAGAAGGGGGGAACTGGATGAGGCCAAGGTACGACACTAGCCACCTAAGACATTAGCACCTGTTTGTGCAGCTCCTTTCTATACATCACAACTAGGGCTGCACGATTAATCGCATATGCGATTTAAAACTGAGATTATTTGCCGCAATTTAAAAACCGCGAGAATTTGCAATTTTTTGCTGGAAAAAAAAATCCTCAGATGTGGCTGTACTGCATTGATTTGTTTGTGATTTCTTGCAAACCAGCTCCATCTAGTGGTTGCTTTTAGCACACATTTGTAAAATGGCTGTTTTACTTTCACTTTCTGTTTGTGATCTCAGTAACAGCCGATCAATCTATAGAAGTCTAAAAGCAGAGCCCATGCAGGAGAATGAAGAGAAGGGAAAGCCACTTACTTATATTTCCCCCTAGTGACGTCTACAGTCTGAAACTTAGGGTATGTAAACATTTTGGAACCTGCCACATAATCTCCTGCTCTCTGATAAACGGCTCAAATACATAGCAGATGCAGTTAACCCCACAGCTGCCAAAAAGGCAAAAAAAAAGTCCCCTCTGCTAGCTAGCTGCTGGGTAAACTGAATCTACAATGTATTTGATATCAGCAAGGCACAGCATTTCTGAAAGGAGCAGCTCCCCACCCCTACTGCTAGATGCCTGTATTGGATTCCTGCACAGGAGCAGGGCTCATTATCAGTCAAGATAAAATTTATAAAAAAAAAAACAACAAAAAAAAAAATATATATATATATATATATATATATATATATATATATATATATATAAAATAGCTGGCGGACCTACAATCCACAAGTAAAAGATTATACCTTTTACTCAACGGTACACAATGTCTATTCAAGGATAGATTACATTTTACTAAGCCAAACTTTATCTCCCTTAATATTTAAGTCAGATATTATACCAGCAACCTGGTCGAATCATCAGATTATGTACTCATAATTGTCGGGCTTAATTGACCCCTATAGGAACAGAAGTTGGACATTAAATCTAAAACTATTTAGAGATAAACTATTTACACAGACACTAAAATCAGAAATAACCCAATTTCTGGGAATAAACCATAATTAAGTATCTAACCCTGTCTTTATATGGGGCGCATTGAAAGCATTTCTATGGGGCACTTTAATAAAAGAATCTAGCAAACAAAACAAAAATTCACAACAAGTTATACAACAACTCAAACAGGAAGGGATTCAGCTTCAATCTCTCCGTAAATTAAAACTTTCCAAAAAAATTCTTAACCTTTTAAATACCAAAAAAAATCCCTAGATAACTTACTAACCTTGGAGGCCACCAGATCAATAAGACTTTTAGACACACAATATTTCATACAAGCTAACAAGCCAGATAGAATGTTAGCTAATAAATTAAAAGAAATTACTAGAGTAATATCAGTCCCACAAATTTAAAAACCGGATGGGCAAACTTCCAATCACCCTCAAATAATTGCAGATACTTTTGCCCAATACTATCAGACACTTTATGCTCTTCCCACTAATAGCAATAAATCCCAAACTGAGAAAGAAACACTTGAATTTCTGCAGAACTGTAGCTTGCCCAGACTTGATGCTGAAGACTTAAACAAACGCTCCTATTACCCCACGAGAAGTAAAACAGACTATCCGAAATTTAAAAGTCAACAAGGCACCTGGTCCGGATGGATATTCAAGCTTTTTCTACAAAACCTTTGCAGATGAGAGATGTCCAATTTTAACTACGATTTTCAATCAAATAATAGAGGGGGGAAATATTCCTTCAAAGTTACTAGAGGCTAGAATTTCAGTATCACCAAAACTTGGTAAAAGCAAACAACATTGCAAAAATTATAGACCTATCTCACTAATAAATATAAATATAAAAATGTTTACAAAAATTTTGGCCACCAGGCTAAATGAGCTGTTACCTAAACTCATCCATCCGGATCAGGTATGTTTTATTCAAAATAGGGAAGCCCCCCGACAATATAAGAAAAAATGTGGATTTGATAGATTATTCCTCAAATTGTAGAGTGCCTTCTCTGTTTCTGTCACTGGATGCAGAGAAGGCATTCGATCGAGTGAGTTGGAGCTACTTACACTCAGTACTTGAAATAATGTGAATTTCAGGAAATTTCTGCTCTGCGATATCTTCAGTTTATTCATGCCCATCAGATTTTGTCAAGGTGGCGGGCTACAAATCTAAGTCCATATGTACAATGAATGGAACTAGACAGGCATGTCCTCTGTCTCCACTCTTCTTTGCAATATGCATCAAACCTTTAGCTGCTCACATTTGCCAAAATGTAGATATTTCAGGAATTAAGATAAATGATCAGGAACATAAAATGTCTATTCGCAGACAATGTTATTCTTTCGGTTACTAAGCCTATGATATCACTCCCCTTAATATATTCTACTATTGATAAATTTGCTAGGATCTCAGGTTACAAAATAAACAACGATAAATGTGAGGCTATTAGTATACATCTTCCGCAACATACTAAAAAGTTGCTCGAACTTAACTTTGCTTTTCAGTGATCAGATAAGGGTATGAAATATTTGGGTATCTTAATACCGAATAATTTGGACCTATTATGTAAACTTAATTATGTCCCTTTATTTTCGCATATAAAAAACCTATCCAAATGGAGTAAATTCAACATATCTTTGTATGGTAGACTAATTGCAGTAAAAATGACAATAATATCGAAGATCCTTTACATATTCAGGTCATTACCTATAAATATCTCAGCACAATCCTGCTGAAAATCCAAAAAGAACTAGTATCATTTATTTGGAAGGGAAAGAAAGCTAGAGTCAATAAACAAACTCTTATTTGCCATAGGAAAAAGGGCAGGATGGGATTGCCGGATCTAGTCGCATATTACTATGCTGCTAGAACAGCGCAAACATCATTATGGTACAACTAATCAGATAATATCCAATTGAATTGGATATGTTAATGATATTTCCACTTTATAAATTGCTTTGGTGCCCAAAAAAAGACAGACCACCAACATGGCGGACATTCATTGTTATCTCCCATAGGTAATATTATGTGATTACTTAAAAACTAAATATCCTATTATTAAATCAGATTCGAGGGCGACCCCCCCTAGTGATTTTAAGTAAGGAACAGGATCATATTCTACAACAAAAATGAACTAACTTTATCGAATTGCAGATACCTTTAGGGTAGGGATGCACCAAATTTTTCGGCTGAAAATGGACCTATCCCATTCGAGCCGAAAGAGGGGCAAAACGGCCAAAAATTGCATGCTCTATCTGCCCCACACCTACACTTGCTGGCCGCCGCTTACTGCATCCACCCGCACCTAAAATTAAGTCCGGTGCAGCTAGAGGCCTTCTAGGCCATTTGGTTAGAAAATACATTTCCCACAATGCCACTCGCGCATGAAGTCACTGCAGCACAGCCTCCTCCCTCTTTTCTAAGCTAGAGCGGTTCTTCTTTCTGCAGACTCTGCACTTCCTAAAAGGCTCCGGTGTACTGTTGGTTTAGTGCTGTTAGTGTGGAAGAAGAGTTGCTCAGGTTCAGCAGTTCAACTCTGTTAGAGACAACGGAGGTTTGATTTACAGCTCTGTAGTATGGGGAGGTAGAGGGGGGTTGCTCTGTGTTAGGCTGCTGTAAATCAAACCTCCATTGTCTCTAACAGAGCTGAACTGCTGAACCGGAGCAACTCTTCCTCTAAACAATGCTGAATGATAATTGCATAAATAGACAAAGCTTCTATGTTTTAAATCCCTAAACAGTTATGCAAACAGGGCTTGACTTAGTGTATTAAACTGATTTAGTTATGGAGAAATGCAGCAGAATATAAAACTTTTTCTAACTTCATAACGCCAATTAATACTTTATTATTACCAGCTTACATACTGTTTAATGGAGTGTAGCAAAGAATGAAAATACAGTGATTTATTTTTCTTTGAACAAACACTGGCTAAAAACAAGGGGCATAGGCTTTGACTGAACTTTAAATATTAAAACAAAAAAACACCCTAAGGTAAACTGAACAAAGTGTTAAATGATTTCCTGGAACATTTTACAGAGAGAAATGAAAGGTATTTTTTCATTGTAAAATGGCACAAGCACTCCAAAAGGAGATGGTGATTACTCAGTCATGTTTATTGCAAGGAGAGGTCTGGCTCCCTATAAACATGACACTCAAAATAATTTTTATGAATGTAATTAAAGATGGAAATTAATGACATTTTAATAAATAATAAGAATATTAATTTAAAATAATAAGCATATTAATTTATAAAAATGTTTTGTTCATATAAAAAAGGACCAACATAATAAACTTTTTAAAAGGGATATTAATTTCTGCATTGAACAAGCCTACTTCATTAACACACATGCAGTAGTCCTGATCTGCCAATAAATATTAATACTGCAGTGTAAACCATTTTTTAATTTTATCAGCTTTCATTAATCAGACACAACATTGGTAAAGCTTACCAATCAAATGTAATCTATCTAGCCCTTACTGTTCTGCATAGATATTAAAGTTTTCTAGGACTATTCTTAATTTGGAAAATTGGTAAAAAAAATAAATAAAAAAACTCTTAAATCTGATTCTGTTACATAGAACTGAATGAAGACTGTATATTGATATTAAATTATCAACAATATATTATTCTTTATTCAGTCATATATAACAAAAACAGATTTAACAGATTTTTATTTATATTGCTTTTTAAAGTTATTTTTTCTGTCCAATTTCGGTGTGTTACTTTCAATAAAAGTGTGGTTAATTGTTATTTATTTTATTGGCTTGTAGTTTTTCATTTCAGATTCATTAAATTCATTAAAAACTCTAATATAATAAAATGATAGAAAAAAAAATATTTTAAAATCATTTTATTTTAAAAAAAAGTCATTTTCAGTTTTCAGGCAAGGGCATCCTGAAATTTCAGTTTCGGTCCAGAATTTTCATTTCGGTGCACCCCTACTTTAGGGGTAATACTTTTTTAACTTACAATCAATATATAGATCTTAATACTCAAGAAAAATCAAACTGGTTTCATTACCTACAGCTTAGAGCTAGAGTTACTGAGGTAGTTGGGTCAGATAAGACAGGTACCAACACTTAACTAGAACATACTGTATATGTCTTACACCACACAGAACAAGAGGTACTATTTCTAACTTATATATTATGTTCAATACTACTTCTACTACAGTTAAACTCCCATTTATGCAAATATGGGAATCTGACTTTAATTTTGACTGGCCAACAGAAAAATAGCATGACATTTTAGGATCAGGTTCTTCTTTCTCAATATGTGCACACTTAAAAGAAAATTATTTAAAGGCGGCTTTCAGGTGGTACTTTCATCCTTCTAGAATACACAGCAAAGAGCATCATAATAATAACTGCCTGTGAGGTTGCAATGAGAGAGGTACATACATATGTGGTGGTATTGTTTTCATGTTTCTCCACATTTGGTCACAAGCTTCTGACCTACTGAGCAACATTTTTTATAAAACAATCTGTTTGACACCTACTCAAGCTTTATTGCATGAACCATTATTAGGTCTTAATACCAAAGCAAATAAACTTGTAGCCATGATATGCACTATAGTTAAACTAAGTATAGCAAGATATTGGAAAACCCTAATACCA
Source organism: Bombina bombina (assembly GCF_027579735.1). Lineage (NCBI taxonomy): Eukaryota > Metazoa > Chordata > Amphibia > Anura > Bombinatoridae > Bombina > Bombina bombina. The sequence goes on from NC_069501.1 coordinate 293,698,139, forward strand.
ACATTCCAAATTATTGAACGGAAGATTAATTTCCAGATGAGCAGTGCAGAGCAGTGGATACCAAAGATTTTTTTTTATCAATCTGGGAACCCTGGATTATGTACTGTATATAGAAGATAAAAATAGATGACATACCCATGAATCTGATAATTAGATAGAATTATTTTGTTCACTCGCTTCAGAGTAGGATTTTATGTAACAGTTATAATGTGGTATATCCATCTTGTATATAAAACTAGAGTCTTATTACATATTCTACACAGAAAATGTTGCCATCTGGTGGCATTATAAAGTGGCTGGGTGGGGCAGAGTAATACGTTTTAATATAATAACATTTTCTGATATCCAAAGCACAAATTAATTGCATAATTTAAAATACATTTATTTCATGATAATTTGTACAATAAACATTGGACATTATTAATACTAGCTAATTTTAGCTTAATATTTGCTAAAATTTTAGCCTGGTAGTAAGAAAAATCAGTCAGGTTGTGCACACATTTAAAAGGTCCTGCGAAATCTATCTATCTGTCTATCTATCTACAGTATATGTGTGTGTGAGTAAAACTGAATTTTAAATGTTTCTTACCACTATTTTTTCAATTGCGTCAATATATTTGGAAACTTTGTACATTGTGTATAGTAAATTCATGATAGAAAAAGGCATAAGTAAGTTAGCCTGTAAGCAAGTTTTCTAAAAAATAGAAGAGAGGAGCGCGGACTCAAATGCAGAGTATAAACAGTTTAATATATATAACACACAACAAATGGCCACTCACAAGATTAAAATATAAATAAAGCATATGTGTAACTTGTACACCATAAACTTATCGTCTCAAACCGGTGTTTTTCTTATCTGTGTCCAAAAAGATGTTGAATCTCCCGTGTCTCTCCCGTAATCCTCCAAAGTTACCAAATCCAAAGAGTTCATACAAGTTCATATGGGATGTGCTGATCACGGGGGTTGTGACACTAACAATAGAGCTAAAGAGTAAGATATTGTATAATAGTATCACACTTAGTGTAGCGTTCCTCGGCACTCAAAACCTCCAAGTTCCTAGCTGCAGACTCGGAACTGGGGTGGCTTCACAGGAACGATGAGCTAGGGGGTGGGCGGGTCTCTACGCGTTTCGTCACGTCTCAGCGTGACTTTGTCAAGAGTAATTCTTTGAAAGAAAGGGGATGGCTATAAAAAGGGGAGTGACTCTTGACAAAGTCACGCCGAGACGTGGCGAAACGCGTAGAGACCCGCCCACCCCCTAGCTCATCGTTCCTGTGAAGCCGCCGTGATCAGCACATCCCATATGAACTTGTATGAACTCTTTTGCCAACCTGGACTTGGTAACTTTGGAGGATTACGGGAGAGACACAGGAGATTCAACATCTTTTTGGACACAGATAAGAAAAACACCGGTTTGAGCCGATAAGTTTATGGTGTACAAGTTACACATATGCTTTATTTATATTTTAATCTTGTGAGTGGACATTTGTCGTGTGTGATATATATTAAACTGTTTATACTCTGCATTTGAGTCGGCGCTCCTCTCTTCTATTTTTTTAGAAAACTTGCTTACAATCAAGGTCTGTGGAATCACCTGATTAAGAGGAGCTGCTGGAGTCTTTTGCATTATTTGACTTTACACCAGATTGGATCAAGTATAAGGGGATCTTTGTACCTCTATCACCGAACTTTGTGCAATATATATCTCATAATCTGTACATTTAGGTGTTCACATTATTTATATTACTGTCATATTTCAGGTTATTTGCGCTACTTTGGTGTGTGTTTCACACACCTTAATTTGTGTTAAAGTTAGCCTGTACAGAAATAATTTAGCGACAGCTTCTGTGAATGTTGCTAATCAAACTGGTGAATGATAAACACAAAAGAGTGAGAGGTTTCCTTGATCTAAATTACATCATAATTCATTGGAGGAGTTTATTTCAAGCAGTGGTTCGGTCAAACTAGAAGAATTTAATTCATTTTCAAATGTTAAATTTAAAAGAGCATAAAACCCAAATAAGAAAATGGGCTTCAGCATAATGTATTTATATACTATATACTCTAAAATATATATATATATATATATATATATATATATATATATATATACATATATATATATATATATATATACACACACAACGGTTTACCCAGGTGGTAAATCACCATAGAACAAGCGAACACGTTATTGAGCTGGGCTGTTAGTTCCTGAGAGTGTGCTTCTCTTTATGTGTATTTTGTATATATGTATGTGTGTATGTACGGTATATATATATATATATATATATATATATATATATATATATACCAATCAAATCAAGATCCAGCACTCGCAAACCGTAATATTCTGCAGCAACCAGGGTGCTCTTGAAAACAATATCCAAAGGTCATTCACAATCAGGCACTCTCTGTACTTGAAACGTTTATTGAAATACGTATTTCAATAAATGTTTCAAGTCCAGAGTGCCTGATTGTGAATGACCTGTGATTTGGCTGTGCACAGGATCCTACGATCCTGTGCACAGCCAAATTGTGTAAGACTGTGAGTCAATAATTGTGGTATAATTTATTAAATATGTGTGTGGGTCCTATGCACTGAAGAATGGTACATCTGAACATCCTGTTGCAAGTGTCCGCTATTGAACTGATACCTCCAAATAAAATTGTCTAAGATCACAGTAAAAACTATCAAAGAGAGTTGATTTCTAAGAGTCTAAATGTGTTTTTATGAAAATTTCTTCTACTTAAAGTATATTTTTTAATCACTCTCTTTTCTTTTCAGGATCATGGCTTTAAACAGTAAGTCAAGTGCAACAATATCTGTCAGCCTTCCAAGTATTTCTGCAGCATCCTTACCTACAAAAGACTATGTTAGAGACAGAAAGCTGGATACAACCCATGTGTAGGTTTCCTGATCACATCATGTCTTTTCCAATTAAACCAAGACAAACAGAATAAAGGTTACCATACATACCTTCTATGCACACAAATAGCTGATTACAAAATATTATCTTAACATCAATTATTTAGAAAATGTATTTAGGTGTGAAAAATGTAGATCATTTAATTATATACTAAAACAATAACAAGTGCTATCCATGTTTATTACTTTAAATGGACATTACCATGATCATTCACCCATAATTAGTGTCTAATAAAAACATCCTAAATGCTTTATTCTATGAAGTGTTTCTTTGTGATTTATATAGTGACTGCATTGTCTGTGGGCCTTTTTACACTATGCTGGATCTTCTGACGCTGTTGAGTGCTTGTTCAGAATCTTAGTTTTGCCCCCTCAAGCTTAGAACTACCAGCAACTGAAAGTAAAGCTGTGAGTGGTGCAAAGTTAATTATACATTAAAAAGATGTATGAATCCATTTTAATGGGAACTAATACCCATATGCAAAATCATTTAAAAGTGATGCAGCATAACTGTAAAATGAAAATATCTCCTGAACACCCGTAAAAAGGTATTTTATCTCAAAATGTCTTCATCTCACAATAGTAAGTGCTCAGTGAAAAGTTATCCTTCAGCTACTGTCCAGCTGCTGGTTGAAAAAAACAAGGCAAAAACAACAGCCAATCAGCATCAGCAGTGCTAAGGTCATGCTTTGCTTGCAAATTTCATAGTAAACTTCCTTAAACTGAATAAGGAAATAACATGATTGTGCCTGGCCTGCACATGCCAGATGCATGCTCCTTCACAAGACTTAAGAATAGCATCCTCATTAGCTGCTGAAAATCCATATACAATTGTATATGGCTACTGAGAAAGTTTGAGGTAAAATATCTTCTTTTTTACCTAGAGATGGTCAGGTGATATTTTGTAAAAAAAAAATTATGAACAAATAGCAGGAAATTCATCCAAAATAAATTATTGTTTTTCATACAAATATAATGGTAATATAAATGATAATGCATCTTATTTTATTTTTTTCTTAAAGTAATCAAAGAAAGAAAGTGCTAGGCATCATGCAAAGACCAGTAGTGTTTGTGTAACACAATAGAATGATTGTCGTGTTTTTTTCCCCTTCTAGGATTAATAATGGAGATGCTGCTATCCGTATTCAAAGAACATGGAGATGCCACCGCAACAGAAAGCTTTTTAAACTGCTTAAACATACAGCTCGGGCTGCTGTAAGTATATATTGATGTCTTGTTAAAGGGACAGTAAACTTAAAAAATAATGTTATGTTATTTTTCACATAATGCAGCATTATGTAACATTATCTTAGCAGCAGCTTTAAAAATCAAAAGATTTGAGAGATTTTAGCTCTCAAAGTTGCACTTACCTGGTTTTGTCTCCAGGCTCTTCTGATCAGGTCTTCTTTTTCAAAAGCAGTTTGCGGGCGCGTTGTCTAATCACAGAGCACCAGATTGCGCTATTGAACTAAATGTAGATCGCTCCCGCGACCAAAGCGAGCTACATTTAGTTCTATTGCACGATTCAACAAAGGAATATCCATTTTTTTAAAAATATAGTGTCTTTTAGATGTCCCTTTAATATACTTTGGTATATTAGTTAGTGAACACATCCTGTTAGACAAAGCTGTTGTATCACATGCCAAGAAGAGTAATATATTTTATTACTGTAATTGTAACAAATAGAAAACATTTACCTTGTATGTGTGTGTTTTTGTTTTTGAATTTAGGAGACACATGCAACATATGCGATTCTGAGAAAAGTTTGCCCATTGGAAGCAGAATTGCTAAGAGATCCTGGCATGCAGTGTAAAGTGAGATTCAGGTTGTATATTGTTTTGACAACTTTCTATCTTTTCTGGTAGAAGCTGTATTAATATTGGAAAAATATACTTTATATAATAGCTGAATTGCACAAAAGATCAACATATATAAATCCCTGGTGAATATGTTTATTTTATCTTTCTTGATTGTGGCCAATTGGGGCTAACACTAAGGCCCCGCTGATCGAAAGTGCTGCAAGGCGGTGATATAATCAAAAGGGATCTAACGAGATGTCAAGAGTGCTGGCAAAACATTCAAAAGTGACAACATTACTTTAAAAGGCACCATCACATAGGGCCGTTTCACTATACATAGCAATGGGTGTCGATGCTGGCGGAAAATATTCCACGCAGCATCAGCTCTGACATTGGCAATGTAAAGTAAAGGATATACCCCTAAACTGACATAACCCACCACCGCAAACTAACCTTACACTGCTTAACCCCTAAACCGCCAATAGCCCACCACAAAAAATGTCCTAACCTATTAACTACTATGCTGCCAATAGCCCACCACAATAAACTTCCTAACCTATTAACCCCTATATTGCCAGTAGCCCACCGCAAACACCCCCTACACTGCTTAACCCCTATACTCTCAAAACCCCCTAACATATTAATCCTTACACTGCCACAACCCACCAATTCAAACTACCCCTACACTACTTAACTACCTAGCTCCTAAACCCCCCACCTCTAATCTAAAACCCCCTAAGTTACCAAAAATAACAAACACTAAATTTACAGAAAATAAAAAAGTAACATTACAGAAAATTAAAAACAACACTACCAAAAAACAAACAAACCCACGGTTATGCCTATTCTAACCCCCCCCCCCCTTAAAAAAAACAAAAAAACTAAACTATCACTAAAATAAAATATAGCCCTTAAAAATGCTTATTGTAGGGCATTGCCCTAAAGCAGGGGTGCCCACACTTGTTTGTGTTGGGATCTACTTTTCAAATGACCAGCTCAACGAGATCTACCCACTAAAAATGGGCCGGCTCCTAAGCTTACATTCCTGTTTTTTTCAAATAAAGATACCAAGAGAATGAAGAAACATTGATAATAGGAGTAAATTAGAACGTTGTTTAAAATTGCTGCTCTATCTGAATCATGAAAAAAAATAAAATGTGTGTTTCATATCCCTTTAAGGTTGCATGATTTAGCAACACATGGATTTGCAAAAGCATAGAGATACAACAGATTAATCCTGATGACAAAAGTAGCACTGACTTTAATTCGGGTTAACAGGAGCAACCCCTTGTGCTATGTTTCAAAACACTGCATTCAAATTACTGCCACTGACCCCCTTTACTTTGCTGAGATCGCGTAACTTGACCACATAATTTTGATCTACCAGCAGTACCTTTGGGATCTACTGGTACATCCCGATCTACCTATTGGGCACCCCTGCCCTAAAGTGATACAGCTTTGTTTCCTTGTAGAAACACAAACCAACCTATAATACAAGTAACTCCCCCCCCAAAAAAAAGGCATTTGGCTGGGCATTGTCATTAGAAGGGTATTTAGCTATTTTGCTGCCCAAGGAAAAAAAATAAAACCTAATCTTTAAAATAAAAAATCCCACCCAAAAAAAACCCCCTACCACTAAACCCAAAGAAGGTACTCACCAAAACTTGAATCTGGCTCCTATGTGCTCGCCAACTGCAGTACTTTTATCCCGGCGGCAGTGGTCTATCTTCTTTCTTCACCCGACCGCAGTGGTCCATCTTCTTTCTTGATCCCGGCAGCGGTGGTCCATCTTCATTCATCTTCTTCCTGCGCTCCGCTGGGGAAGTCTTCATCCATCTGCCACCCGATGTCTTCTTTTCTTCTCATCTTCTGGTCTTCCATCCACGATGTCCTCTTCATGCAGTCACCGCCACACACTGAATTTTGAATGCTTTTTCTTTTGACTGATTTGAATTTGGTTTATAAAATCCTCCAATAGCAATTCAAAGGTAACCCTATATAAGGAGGTACATCACATTCAAAATTCAGTGTCCGGCGGGGGACTGCATTAAGAGGACATCGTGGACGGAAGTTATGAAAGATGAGAAGAAAAGAAGACGCATCAGGTGGAAGATGGATGAAGACATCCCCAGTGGAGCAGAGGAAGAAGATGGATGAAGATTGAACACTGCCACAGGGATCAAGAAAGAAGATGGACCACCGCCGCCGGGTCAAGAAAGAAGATGGACCACCGACACCGGGATAGAAGAGAAGTACCCCAGTTGGCGAGCACATAGGATTCAAGCTTTGTGATTATCTTCTTTGGGGTTTAGTGCTAGGCTTTTTTTGGGTGTTTTTTTTTTCTTGGGCAGCAAAAAAGCTAAATGCCCTTCTTTTTAGGTTTAGAATAGGACCTCAAGCTTGGGCGACAACAGTATGGGCCGCTTTGTATGGAGGAACGTGCCAAGGAAATCTAGGAAACCTACTATGGAAGTGGGACACTTATTGGGCTTGAAAAGAAAGGGCTCAACACTACTTAATTTTTCTACTTCTTATGGCATGAAGAAACCTAAGGGATCTTATGTAGCTTTCCTACACAATATTCAGGCTAATTTTTTCTGTCTGAATGAAGCTGGAGATAGAATTGTTTACCTTATTTTTTTCCTGAGACTTTCCTGCATAAGGAAATGCGCTCTCCTTTGACTGCACACTTAGGGGCCGAATTACTAAGCTGCGGATGCAGCTGTTTCTGCGCACCAGAAATGTAAGTTAAGACGTAGTAGTCTTAAAGTGAAAGTACATTTTTTTTACTCAATATCGATGACATTTACTAATCTTATGTTGGACAACACAGTCGCTAACTTTAAAATTATAATTATTGCCATACCGTTATAATCGCTTCCTCCGCCCACCTGCTCATTTCCTGGTTTTACTTCTTACATTTCAGGTAAGAGCGGTTCCACCCTCTCTTACGTCTACCTCTCCGTGCGCGTTCTTGTTATGCTTAATTATATTGCGCATGCGTTGAGTAAGCTACTTTATACTGCCAGGGCGACGATGGATCACAAGTAGAGAATGCGCATGTGTGTCTCGTGAGCGAGCATCTAAACAGGTCTAGATTGCATTGAGACACGCATGCGCATTTAGATCGGTAGGCGTAGAACGCCAGTGGGGGACCAATCCAAACTTAGAGAATTTGTTTGACAGGCAGAGTTACGGGGTGAGAAGGTATCGGTGTAAAAGGTAGTATTTGAACTTTACTAAGTCGGATCCAAAGAAATGATGAATGAAGGTCCAACTAAATTTAGCAGATATTTAATCGACTGCAGAGCGGTAGAGTATAGTTAACTTTTCCTTTAAGACCGCTGCACCTTAACTCGTCCAGCACCTCTGATGCGGGGGACAGCAAGCAGCCCGATCGGATACAATCAGGTTGATTGACACCCCTGCTAGCGGCCGATTGGCTGCGAATGTGCAGGGGGCAGTATTGCAAAAGCATTTCACAAGAAATGCTTGTGCAATGATAAATGCTAATCTAAGGAGGATAAGGGGAAGGCTGGCCAAGAAGGGGTTAATTAGCACTCATTCCTGTAATTAGTAGTGTATATGTTGATACATTCAACTATAACTAGAAGGATAATAAAGTTTAAAACTTACTATTTATTTAACCACTTAAAAAAAACTTGGATATACAAAATGGATTTTTTCATAATGAATTAATTGTAATGATATTTAAATCATAATGATACATGTAAAACTATTGAACTTTATTGTTCATATCTGTTTACATCCTCCTCTAGTCTTACTTTATGCAGTATACGATGTGGGGTATTTTTCTGCCCAGGTATCGCACTGTATATATGATAATATCAATGAAAGGATGTTCATTATGTATATGATTATTTTTACTGTCTCAAATCCTCTCTTTGTAAACTGGTACTGAGTTCAATGTCAAGCACAGTTCTGTTCATCAGTTTGTGTGGTGAAACTCATTATTATACTTTTTTGTATAAATTATAAATGGCAAAGTGTGGATCAACCAATATTAGGGAGACAGTAACATCCGAACACAATTAATTCATAACATCTTAAACAAATAAATACTTTTTTTTTTAATGCTTTATTCATTAAACCGTTTGAGTAATCATTGTCAATAACTCTAATACTGAGCTGCTATGAGTCTTTAGAATCAGGAAGTGTCAGGCATGCTGTGTACATGCTAACTGTATACCGCTATGCTAAATAATGATTTTAAGATATAACTGGCTCTTGGATTATTAGTTTGGGTGCACATAGAACTCGGCTTATCAATTTTAAATCTGCACATTGAGAAAGGCCGCTACTCGGCCGAAACGCGTTTGTGCACAGCACATTAGTATGCTATTTAAATATAGTTGCTTTTAAACATTTTGTACTTTGTTACTCCAGTAACAGTGAATCCTCTGCAAGGGACGTGTGCACACAGTACAGAAACCATCCCTGTCACCTGAAGTCAGCGTATCCTGTTACTGGCCAGGAATACAGGGGGGTGGTAGAATCTGTGTGCATTGTCTGGGTATATTGCAGCAGGTTTATCACAAGAGTGTGTGGAGCAATTTGGTAAACCCTTTGTGTGTTTTTTTTTAAGTGGTTAAATAAATAGTAAGTTTTAAACTTTATTATCCTTCTAGTTATAGTTGAATGTATCAACATATACACTACTAATTACAGGAATGAGTGCTAATTAACCCCTTCTTGGCCAGCCTTCCCCTTATCCTCCTTAGATTATCTGAATTAAGGGTTAGCACCAGGGAATATTATATCCCTTTTTCCTGTACTATTATTTTCACAGTGCCAGACTATTCCTTTATCATTGCAATGATAAATGCTGACAGCTTACCGCTGAAAGTAAACATGTTTGCTTGAACACAATTTAATTTAACGCGCGTCGGGATAGTACAACCTCAGCGCTGTGGTTAACTGTTACATGAGACAAAAAAGTGGCACAAAACACATCCAAAATATATTTTAAAATACATTTGCAATCATAACTAATACAAATTAGTTTATAAAAAATTGCAATCAGGAGTTATAAAGGCTCAAAGATATGAGGTCTCAGGTGTCTCAGGAAAAATAAAAGGCATACAAAGGGCTTTAAAGGGACAGTCTACACCAGAATTTTTATTGTTTTAAAAGATAGACAATACCTTTATTACCCATTCCCCAGTTTTGCATAACCAACACAGTTATAATAATATACTTTTAACCTCTGTGATTATCTTGTATCTAAGCCTCTGAAAACTGCCCTTTTTTTCAGTTATTTTGACAGACTTGCAGTCTAGCCAATCAGTGCCTGCTCCCAGATAACTTCACGTGCACGAGCACAGTGTTATCTATATGAAATACGTGAACTAACACCCTCTAGTGGTGAAAAACTGTTAAAATGCAATCTGAAAAGAGGTGGACTTCAAGGTCTAAGAAATTAGCATATGAACCTCCTAGGTTAAGCTTTCAACTAAGAATACCAAGAGAACAAAGCAAAATTGGTGATAAAAGTAAATTGGAAAATTGTTTAAAATGACATGCTCTATCTGAATCATGAAAGTTTATTTTGGCCTAGACTGTCCCTTTAACAAAGAGATATACACATGTCTAAATATGTATAGGTATGTACAGACATACTTCTGAGATATTGCAGGCTCGGTTCAAGACCACCTCAATACAACAGATGTAGTCTATTAAGTGTGTAATAGCATTATGTCTAAAAAAAACAATGTACATACCTTAATTAAAAAATATATATATAGCTAAAAAATGCTAACCATCATTAGAGCCTGGGAATATATATATGTGTGTGTGTATTTACAGACATATATACACATAAAAAAAACATATGTATATATATATATATATATATATATATATATATATATATATATATAGAGAGAGAGAGAGAGAGAGACATATATATAAATGCATTGGAGCCCTTTGTGTGTGTGTGTGTGTATATATATATATATATATATATATATATATATATATATATTTGCACACAGGTAAGGGTGTTTTATGTTAATTGGCATCTCCATATATGTTGTGAATTCTACTAATGTGTTTTATTCCAGTAATATTGTGCAAAGATTTATAACCCTTTAAATATATCTGCTAAATTCACTGTTTTTCAATATTAATTACATCTTCATAATAAGGATATATATATATATATATATATATATATATATATATATATATATATATATATATATATATATATATATAAACAACACAATACTAATGTTTTAACTAAGCAAGATTTCAGAAATCATGTGGTGGAATAACCCTGATTTTCAAACACAGCTTCCATGTGTCTTGGCATGCTCTCCACCAGTCTTTGCTTTGTTTGATGGCTTGTGACCATCCGCCTTACTCTTGATCAGATTCCAGAGATTTTTAATGGGGTTCGGGTCTGGAGATTGGTCTGGCAATGACAGGGGATTGATCTGGGGGCCTTCCATCCACACATTGATTGACCTTGCTGTGTGGCATGGAGTACAACCAATCCTCAGTGTTCTGGAACATTAGTATTATGTTGTTTAAAAATGAATATGAACTTGTTTTCTTTGCATTATTCGAGGTCTGAAAACACTGCACTTTTTTGTTATATTGACCAGTTGTCGTTTTCTGCAAATAAATGCTCTAAATGACAATAGTTTTATTCGGAATTTGGGAGAAATGTTTTCAGTAGTTTATAGAATAAAATAAAAATGTTCATTTTACTCAATGTTTCTAATTAGGCACTACCTGCTTTTCTCTCTGGCAATATTTGACTTTTATTTGTATAGTATCAATAATGGTCTAATTTTGAAACTTGCACATAAGTTAAAATAAATCATGTTCACTGTTAAATCAAGGTAAAAGTTTTACATGATTCATGTATAAAAAATGTTTGTTTGTTTAATTATAGGTTTGCTGGTTGTGAGTTCCCACCTTTTATTGTCTTCAAAATTTTCCACCATTCACGTGGCTGTGGATCACGATACATAAGTGGAAAGAGAGTAATTAGTCCTTCAAGTGAGGTAAGTTAATCTCATGCATATAGATATTAAATACATTTATCTTAATACAAATATTGTTCAATGCTTTTGATAAAAGAGTCTATAGATAATGTTTTAAAACAATACAGTGAAGTGGATTGAAGGCTGGATTGGCCTACCAGAAAACCAGGAGAGTTGTTAAGTCCCAAGCAGTTTGGATAAAGAGTTTTCAACCTATACAAACTATTATTTAAATCTGAGGGTGGGAAAATAGGAGAATCGGGCTGCTTTTTATTCCCAATCTGGCCCTGAGTATATTGCTAATATATGGAAACTTTTATAATAAAATAAAACATATCTAGATACTCACATCTGAATAAAGGAGGCAAAAATACTGTGTGAGTCCATAACAATACTTATTTTATTGCAATTCTTTTCATGTTTAGGACAAAACAACTGTGTTTTTTTTTTTTTGTAAACCATATACAGTATTCTCCACAGAAAATTTTGCCAGCCGGGTGGCATTATAAACTAACCGAATGGGACAGTGTAATACTTTCTAATAGTATCACATTTTCTGCTATCCAAAGCACAAAATCATTGCATAATTTAACATTTTATTTCATTATAATATATGCAAAAAATACATGTAAATATTAGCAAAAATTTTAGGTGGGTAGCCAGAAAAATCAGCTGGGTGCCTCAGCCATAAAAGGGTCCTGGGGAGAACATTGATATATATTTATTATTATTATTATTAGAACTCAGTAGAAATGAGCTGTAATGCTAATGTTACATGACTCTGTGAACATTGCAATTACAAAGGTACAAAGAAGACCAACATCACAAAACATAGAATGAAGACGATAATACTACATAAGACAGAAGGAGAACATAAGGACATTACACAGCAGTTCTCATGCTCATAATGCTGTATATACCAATGAGTAAAAACTGCAGATGTAGAAGAAAAAACCCAAAAAAAACAATCTTCTCTCCCCAAACCCTCATAGCCTACCTGCGTATACACTGTGGGCTTGATTTAGGTGTCCTTTCACAATCTCAGTCACTCCTTATCTGATCAAAAAGGACCAATGAATTTAACCCTGTAAAATAGCACTGTTCCATGAAGTGTATTTAATTTATGATTTCTACCATCTTTACCTATATAGAAGAAGTAGCTTGCTGCCAGAATTGAGCAACTAACTGTAAACCAATAAATAAAAAAGTAACTTTAAGGCTTCCCCAATAAGGGAACCCCAAAATGAAGCACTGTTTTGCATTGCTGCTCTGAAGCGGACTTTAACTAGGCGTTTAACATTAGTGCATTTTCTTTATAAACTTTTATGTCCCTTTAAATATCAGAAAACTCTTTACAGTACACAAACGTGTTGGTTTTTTTCAATATTTAAACCTGCTCAGATTCTCTATGAATATTCCATCTTTTTTTTTTTTTTTACAATATCATTTTTATTCGGTAGGACAAAAAGCACACATATAACAATCAGAAGAACATGAATTTGATACATTACAACAGAGAGTGATTGTACAGTACAAAGATCTCAGTAATATTCCATCTTTTAATATTTATTCATAATTTGTTTCCCACAGGCTGCATCTGATGCCTGTAAAATGATGGGACACCGAGCATATTATGATCAAATGATTTGTGATGAACTTGATTATCAGAAGAACAGAATAACAGATATAATGGATGTGGCAACACTCAAAGATTATATGCAGGTAATAAGCATATTTTTCTTTAAAACTGAAATAAATGTTTTTGGTTTGAAAAATCAAAATTAAAAAAAAAATGTTATTTGGAATTTAATGTTACATTTTAATCTGATTTTAATATAATAAAGTCTTGACATTCCTTTTAAGGTATCCTACACCAGGTGTGTCCAATCTTGTAATCTAAAAGGCCATATTGGAATTATTATTAATAAAAATAATAATTAACAAAATATACTATACACTGTACTCTTTTATACACACTCTACAGGTAGCCCTCAGTTTTACGCCGGGGTTAGGTTCCAGAAGGAATGGTTGTAAATTGAAACCGTTGTAAATTGAAACCCAGTTTATAATGTAAATCAATGGGAAGTGAGGGAGTTAGGTTCCATGTCCCTCTCAAAATTGATATAAGTAACCTATAATACATTATTTTTAAAGCTTTGAAATGAAGACTTTAAATGCTAAACAGCATTATAAACAGTATCAAATAATCATACAACACAGAATATATAATTAAACTAAGTTTAATTAACAAAAACATTTGCTAAAACAGTATTATAACCTAATAAAATAATCACACAACACAGAAAATATAATCAAACTAAGTTTAATGAACAACAAAATTTGCTAACAGCACCTAATAAAATAGTTACACAACAGACTGCATTATCATCAAACTAAATTTAATGAACAAAAACGTTTTTTACTTGCATTTTTCTGCAAACAGTTCTCTTCATTGTTAGCATGTTAGATAATATTGGGTCTGCACCTATTCTATGCATTTCAATCTGCAGTGATTAATAAGCAGTTAGGCACCCTCACCTCAAGTAGCTGGACAGGAAGATAATAGGGAAGTGGCTGCTAGAACTTGTTGCTCAATAGGTCTGGTCTGCTCTGTGTACACAGATCAATTTCAGACCTGCTAAGCTTGCATTACTTTGCTGCAACACAAGCGGACAGCTCCACCTACTGGCTATTTTAATTAGTGCACTGCTTTTAAATGCATTTCAATAGCAGTCACATGACTGAAAAAAAGGTTGTTATTCTGAAATGAGTAGTTATTAGGTATTTTCTGTCAAATATATAGTAGAGGGGACCTAACAATATTCTGTAATAAAGTTGGCAAACACTGCACTTGGTAATGTTAGCATTTTCACATACTATTTGTTGTGAGATTTATTTATCAGAGCTGTAATGTAGTAGCAGCATAGTGGAAGCTGCTTAGCTTGTCATGATAAGGCCTTCTACTACCAAGCTGCCTTGGGAGCAAGGATTAAAGAATTATTAAACTTGACATTTCAATAACACATAAAGGGCTAGAATATAAGTGTAGCTTAATTTTAACGTGATCCCGTTTACAGGGCACACGCTAAATAGCCAGTCATTACAAGTGGCTGGTTAATGCTACCACAAGGACTTTGCGCACAATTTCATTAACCAGAGATCAAATCTCTAGTTAATTAAAAAAAAAATGTCCCCCATTTCCCCCAAAAACAAAGTGTACAGTTCATTTCTAAAAAAAAATAAAAAATGAGCATTTTTTTTTTTAATTAAAATAACTGCACAAAGCAATTATAAGGGGTTAAAGTGAGGGGATGTGGGGTAATTCGAATAAAAACGGCACTGAAAAATGCCTTTACATAGCTTATATACACATGTAAACACATAAATATATATTCATATACATATATATTTTAAATATGCTGCCCAACTTACCCCCTTCACTGCACTAGGTTCCGTGCTATGTCTGTCGGCATAAGAACGAGACTCCCATTGGCGTGCTCTCTTGAGCACAAAGATTCCATGCAATGCGAAGGTGATGTCGTGTTCGCATTGCGCTTTACTTGTAATACCAGTGCACATCTGCGTGCAGTTTTGCACTCCACTCGTAATCTAGCCCAAAATGTTTCATTATCACAAGTGAAACATTATTGCAATATACATTCATTATTTATTTTGCAGCATTTTGCTGTAAATTACATCTAGAAATTGTACTTTTTCACTTTCTCCCAAGGAGGCTTGGGTTAATACTTTTAGGCAATTTATGTGAGCTTTTGTTTACTTTTCTGGCCAATCTGTAATCAATCTGTGTGGAGTCCTCAACACAGAGTACAATGTGGCAGTCACATTGGGTACTGCACTTATGATAGAATATTAACGTATGTTTCACCATTAAGACTGCGTGTTCAGGGCCATCTTCCCTGCCTTAAATAATCATAATAGAAAGTCTTCTATTATGATGACAGTAACTTCATTACAAGGCTGTACTACCAGTAACTGTGGGCACCAGACACAAGTTATTCAAACTTCATAGTGTAGCATTTGGAATATAGTTAAAATCTAAGGACTAGATTACAAGTGGTGCACAAACAATTACGCGTAAGCGAAAAAGGGTTTATCACGGGTGTTTGCGCAGGTCGGTTTTTTCACTAGTATTAAGTGGAAAAAAGGTAATAATCCTGTAACTATAAAGACTAATAAATAATACAAAATAATGATCCTTGAAAGCTGGAGGTTGTCCGGTGAAACGTAAGTCGGAACCATTGGCCGGTTGAACGCTTATGTCACTGAGAAGGTTGGGACATTTTAGCACTTTCGCTAGCACTTATTTGTTAGGTGTTTATGCTGATATAAATGTGGTTTGTTAATTTTTGAAGTCTGTTTTACCCAAGTGACTTTTTATGTAATAAACACTTTGATTCTAGTTTGGAGTTCTCACTGGTCCTCTGTTTAACCCACAAGAATTGATTATATGGGCTTTTAACACCAAGAGCTGAGTCATAGCTCTTGTCTGTGTGAGTATAGTTTCATCTATTCATTTGATTGGACTTTATACAGTACTTCACTATTGTTTTCCTTTTTTTCTTCTTTAAGGACACTTTCACAGAAGATCTCTGAACTCTAAATCTCTGAAAATTTTTGGTGCACTTATATTACACATTTTTTATTATTTTTCACTAGCATTAGAAGTTGAAAGTAAATGCTTGAGCGCAATTGAAGATAATGTGCAACCGGTTAACGTTATCTTAGAGCTCTGGGTAACTGTTTCACGAAACAAAAAGGTGTCACTAAACACATCAAAAATACATTACAAAGTACAATTACACTCATAACAACACCATCTAATAAAAATTATTAAAAAATGTATTATTTATTATGGCTCAAAAAGATACAGAGATACATACGTATACAGGTATAAATATGTATGTGTGTGTGTATATATATATATATATATATATATTATATATGTTTATATGTCTGTACATGTGTACTTACAGACATATATACACATATAAACACATACATACATATGTTTACATATATAGACAAGTCAGTTTTGCTAAATGCAAATGATTCACATTGTGGATAAATATTTCTATATAATAAAGCATAAAGCATATAAACTAATTTTACTAGCGTAGAAGTTATAAAATATGTTATTTATTTCAAGTGTACACTCTGCTAGTGTCATCAAGCATATAAATATTATATTTAATATAGAATAATATATTTAATATTTTAAAATGAGTGTTCATCGATACAATCACATAATAGTTAACAAACAATCTGGACTAACCTTTAATCCAGTAAGGTCATACCCACATTTATCAAATTATAAGATCCTTGAGGTTGGCTGAGACTTTAATTGTTGGGTTGTGACCTTAGTATGACCATAGTATGGTACAATGTAGTTGTTCCCCTGCCTGATAGCTTCAAGTGTTACCCTGGTGCTGTATAAAGGCTGGTAGGCTTCTCTGAGGAGGTGTACAATCAAATATTTGGTTATTTTCTGTATTAGAGATATGCTCAAATATGATCAAGAATGGCGATTAAATATATATACATCCCTAAGATCTTTATTTTTTCATGATAAATTATAACATCTATTTTTATTTTCTGATCATTTTAGTACATAAGTTACCTGGATGAGACCCCAGCCCATTTTGGGGGTCGTGACAACTGCTGGAGGAGGCTCTCTCTGAAAAGTCTGCCCCGGACTACAATTATGTATGATATTGTGGACTATGCTGAATCTGGAACCTTATCAGATAGACTTAAACATGACATGAAATTACTCCTGCAAATCCCTCGCACAGAAGATGTTCAACTGAGACAACTAAGTGCTGTTACTCAAGTCAGGTAGGCTTTGTCTCTCCAATATAATGATAATATATACTGTACAGGTTGGGAAAGAGAAGGGAATATTAGTGATTATGAAATAATCTATTACACTTTTTTGAAATAATGTTGGCAACTGAAAGCTTTTCAATGTGACCAGCCCCAAGGGAATTTTGATCCAAGTTGCCCATTATCCTTAATCGTGATCCTAATCTTTTCTAGCTCCCCCATGCACCTTAACCATAACCTCCCAGTCTCAATCCTTAAATGCAAATAAACTAAACATCTACCTCTCTATTACAGTTCCCTATAATGGCTAACACCATTCCCCAATGCAGTTAACCTTAAATGACCAGTAAATACAGTAGAAATGCATGATAAAAATACAATGCAATAGCACTTAGTCTGAACTTCAAATGAGTAGTAGATTTTTTTCTGACAAATTTCAAAGTTATGTCTATTTCCACTCCTGTATCATGTGACAGCTATCAGCCAATCACAAATGCATATATGTACATTCTGTGAGTTCTTGCACATGCTCAGTAGGAGCTGGTGACTCAAAGTGTAAATATAAAAAGACAGTGCACATTTTGTTAATATTTTCAAATTCAGTAAAAGAAACTGAAAAAAGGATACTGTTTTAGAACTGTAACTATTAGCTGCATATGCAGTATATATTCTAGAAGCGTTATGCTTTTAGTGAAATAGCAACAAGAGCTCTGTGTTGTTAAACCGCTGAAGCGGCTAGGGCAATTCTGGCAATATTGTAAGTTTAGCAATAGCCTATTCCGATTGCAACATCAAACTAGTTATATCACAATGGCACTTAGATTTAAAAAAATACAGGCTCCCACCAGCCCTCTCCACTTCCCTTTACATGTTTCGCCGGCTAACCGGCTTTTTCAAAAGCTATTGTTATACTTACAATATTGCCAGAATTGCACTAGCTGCTTCAGCGGTTTAATAACACAGAGCTCTTGTTGCTATTTCACTAAAAGCATAACGCTTCTAGAATATATACTGCATATGCAGCTAATAGTTACAAACTAAGGCTGTTCGGTATACATCATTTAGTACAATCGCTTCTAAGTGAAATACAAACTATAAGATACACCGTATATACGGTTAAGAAATAAAGGCCTAGATTTAGAGTTCGGCGGTAGCCGTCAAAACCAGCGTTAGAGGCTCCTAACGCTGGTTTTGGGCGCCCGCTGGTATTTGGAGTCAGTGATTAAAGGGTCTAACGCTCACTTTACAGCCGCGACTTTTCCATACCGCAGATCCCCCTACGCCATTTGCGTAGCCTATCTTTTCAATGGGATCTTTCTAACGCTGGTATTTAGAGTCGTTTCTGCAGTGAGCGTTAGAGCTCTAACGACAAGATTCCAGCCGCCTGAAAAAAGCAGGAGTTAAGAGCTTTCTGGCTAACGCCGGTTCATAAAGCTCTTAACTACTGTACCCTAAACTACACTAACACCCATAAACTACCTATGTACCCCTAAACCGAGGTCCCCCCACATCGCCGCCACTCGATTAAAATTTTTAACCCCTAATCTGCCGACCGCCACCTACGTTATACTTATGTACCCCTAATCTGCTGCCCCTAACCCCGCCGACCCCTATATTATATTTATTAACCCCTAACTTGCCCCACACAACGTCGCCGCAAGCTACTTAAAATAATTAACCCCTAATCTTCCGACCGCAAATCGCCGCCACCTACGTTATCCCTATGTACCCCTAATCTTCTGCCCCTAACATCGCCGACCCCTATGTTATATTTATTAACCCCTAATCTGCCCCCCACAACGTCGCCGACACCTACCTACACTTATTAACCCCTAATCTGCCGAGCGGACCTGAGCGCTACTATAATAAAGTTATTAACCCCTAATCCGCCTCACTAACCCTATCATAAATAGTATTAACCCCTAATCTGCCCTCCCTAACATCGCCGACACCTACCTTCAATTATTAACCCCTAATCTGCCGACCGGAGCTCACCGCTATTCTAATAAATGTATTAACCCCTAAAGATAAGTCTAACCCTAACACTAACACCCCCCTAAGTTAAATATAATTTTTATCTAACGAAATAAATTAACTCTTGTTAAATAAATGATTCCTATTTAAAGCTAAATACTTACCTGTAAAATAAATCCTAATATAGCTACAATATAAATTACATTTATATTATAGCTATTTTAGGATTAATATTTATTTTACAGGTAACTTTGTATTTATTTTAACCAGGTACAATAGCTATTAAATAGTTAAGAACTATTTAATAGTTACCTAGTTAAAATAATTACAAATTTACCTGTAAAATAAATCCTAACCTAAGATATAATTAAACCTAACACTACCCTATCAATAAAATAATTAAATAAACTACCTACAATTACCTACAATTAACCTAACACTACACTATCAATAAATTAATTAAACACAATTGCTACAAATAAATACAATTAAATAAACTATCTAAAGTACAAAAAATAAAAAAGAACTAAGTTACAGAAAATAAAAAAATATTTACAAACATAAGAAAAATATTACAACAATTTTAAACTAATTACACCTACTCTAAGCCCCCTAATAAAATAACAAAGACCCCCAAAATAAAAAATTCCCTACCCTATTCTAAAATACAAAAATTACAAGCTCTTTTACCTTACCAGCCCTGAACAGGGCCCTTTGCGGGGCATGCCCCAAGAATTTCAGCTCTTTTGCCTGTAAAAAAAAACATACAATACCCCCCCCCAACATTACAACCCACCACCCACATACCCCTAATCTAACCCAAACCCCCCTTAAATAAACCTAACACTAAGCCCCTGATGATCTTCCTACCTTGTCTTCACCATGCCAGGTTCACCGATCCGTCCTGGCTCCAAGATCTTCATCCAACCCAAGCGGGGGTTGGCGATCCATAATCCGGTGCTCCAAAGTCTTCCTCCTATCCGGCAAGAAGAGGACATCCGGACCGGCAAACATCTTCTCCAAGCGGCATCTTCTATGTTCTTCCATCCGATGACGACCGGCTCCATCTTGAAGACCTCCAGCGCGGATCCATCCTCTTCTTCCGACGACTAGACGACGAATGACGGTTCCTTTAAGGGACGTCATCCAAGATGGCGTCCCTCGAATTCCGATTGGCTGATAGGATTCTATCAGCCAATCGGAATTAAGGTAGGAATTTTCTGATTGGCTGATGGAATCAGCCAATCAGAATCAAGTTCAATCCGATTGGCTGATCCAATCAGCCAATCAGATTGAGCTCGCATTCTATTGGCTGTTCCGATCAGCCAATACAATGCGAGCTCAATCTGATTGGCTGATTGGATCAGCCAATCGGATTGAACTTGATTCTGATTGGCTGATTCCATCAGCCAATCAGAAGATTCCTACCTTAATTCCGATTGGCTGATAGAATCCTATCAGCCAATCGGAATTCGAGGGACGCCATCTTGGATGACGTCCCTTAAAGGAACCGTCATTCGTCGTCTAGTCGTCGGAAGAAGAGGATGGATCCGCGCTGGAGGTCTTCAAGATGGAGCCGGTCGTCATCGGATGGAAGAACATAGAAGATGCCGCTTGGAGAAGATGTTTGCCGGTCCGGATGTCCTCTTCTTGCCGGATAGGAGGAAGACTTTGGAGCACCGGATTATGGATCGCCAACCCCCGCTTGGGTTGGATGAAGATCTTGGAGCCAGGACGGATCGGTGAACCTGGCATGGTGAAGACAAGGTAGGAAGATCATCAGGGGCTTAGTGTTAGGTTTATTTAAGGGGGGTTTGGGTTAGATTAGGGGTATGTGGGTGGTGGGTTGTAATGTTGGGGGGGGGTATTGTATGTTTTTTTTTACAGGCAAAAGAGCTGAAATTCTTGGGGCATGCCCCGCAAAGGGCCCTGTTCAGGGCTGGTAAGGTAAAAGAGCTTGTAATTTTTGTATTTTAGAATAGGGTAGGGAATTTTTTATTTTGGGGGTCTTTGTTATTTTATTAGGGGGCTTAGAGTAGGTGTAATTAGTTTAAAATTGTTGTAATATTTTTCTTATGTTTGTAAATATTTTTTTATTTTCTGTAACTTAGTTCTTTTTTATTTTTTGTACTTTAGATAGTTTATTTAATTGTATTTATTTGTAGCAATTGTGTTTAATTAATTTATTGATAGTGTAGTGTTAGGTTAATTGTAGGTAATTGTAGGTAGTTTATTTAATTATTTTATTGATAGGGTAGTGTTAGGTTTAATTATAACTTAGGTTAGGATTTATTTTACAGGTAAATTTGTAATTATTTTAACTAGGTAACTATTAAATAGTTCTTAACTATTTAATAGCTATTGTACCTGGTTAAAATAAATACAAAGTTACCTGTAAAATAAATATTAATCCTAAAATAGCTATAATATAAATGTAATTTATATTGTAGCTATATTAGGATTTATTTTACAGGTAAGTATTTAGCTTTAAATAGGAATCATTTATTTAATAAGAATTAATTTATTTCGTTAGATAAAAATTATATTTAACTTAGGGGGGTGTTAGTGTTAGGGTTAGACTTAGCTTTAGGGGTTAATACATTTATTAGAATAGCGGTGAGCTCCGGTCGGCAGATTAGGGGTTAATAATTGAAGGTAGGTGTCGGCGATGTTAGGGAGGGCAGATTAGGGGTTAATACTATTTATGATAGGGTTAGTGAGGCGGATTAGGGGTTAATAACTTTATTATAGTAGCGCTCAGGTCCGGTCGGCAGATTAGGGGTTAATAAGTGTAGGTAGGTGTCGGCGACGTTGTGGGGGGCAGATTAGGGGTTAATAAATATAACATAGGGGTCGGCGATGTTAGGGCAGCAGATTAGGGGTACATAGGGATAACGTAGGTGGCGGCGGTTTACGGAGCGGCAGATTAGGGGTTAAAAGTGTAATGCAGGGGTCAGCGATAGCGGGGGCGGCAGATTAGGGGTTAATAAGTGTAAGGCTAGGGGTGTTTAGACTCGGGGTACATGTTAGAGTGTTAGGTGCAGACGTAGGAAGTGTTTCCCCATAGGAAACAATGGGGCTGCGTTAGGAGCTGAACGCTGCTTTTTTGCAGGTGTTAGGTTTTTTTTCAGCTCAAACAGCCCCATTGTTTCCTATGGGAGAATCGTGCACGAGCACGTTTTTGAGGCCGGCCGCGTCCGTAAGCAACTCTGGTATCGAGAGTTGTATTTGCGGTAAAAATGCTCTACGCTCCTTTTTTGGAGCCTAACGCAGCATTTGTTTGAACTCTCGATACCAGAGTTAAATTTATGGTGCGGCCAGAAAAAAACCCGCGGAGCGTTAACAGCCCTTTTACCGCCAAACTCCAAATCTAGCCGAAAGTGTCTTGCGGTAGTAACAAGGGTCGTTGCCATGTAATATTAACACTGGTACAGACTCTGCTCAAGCGGACAGATAAAACACAATGTATACAAGGTTAGAAATTGAAAATCATCGTCTGTTAAGCACAATCTAAAAACCATACCTATGAACTTTATAGAGATACTATTCTATAAACCAGCCATAACCAGATATACTAGTAACAATAGATTGTACTCCTCTCCATTCAAATAAGGTACAATGCTAGAGTTTTTTTCAAGCAGAGAATTTTGGTGAATGGATACAAACAAGCAAGCAAAGTGTAATAATAAAATTGTAGGCTGGACACATATAGGCAAATCACTAAGATTAATTTCTTGGAATTAACAAATGGTATCAACAGTAACTGGTACAATAATGCAAACATTTTAAATATTAACAGCAATTCTGGCATAATATTGCAGATATCTAAAACAAGAACGATGTAAATATTTGGTGAATAGGAATATCACTGAATATAGTTTTTAAAGAATCCACTAGGCATTGCTTAAATATGAAAGCAGAAGCCTAATACAATACTTGCCTAATAGATCACAATGTGCACTTAAATGTTTTTATTTTTTGTATAAAATTAATAAAGATTTATATTTTAATAAATTAACCAATAATAAAGAGGGGATCCTTTATTTAGTTTCTTTTACTGAATTTGCAAATATTGTCTACAGATACTCAGCACCAACAGTCACATCACTTGTTTAATAAAGGCAACTGTACTATTAATAAGTGGCAATATCCCTAAGATATTTACTCTCAAGAAAAGTAGTGCCATTGGTCTTATACATCAAACACATTTTGTTAATGGAAGTAAATTGGAAAGTTATTTAAAATGGCATGCTCTATCTAAATAAAAAAAAGGTTAATTTTGACTTTAGCGTCCCTTTAACTGCAACCTCCACAATTGCATTGCTCTTACATTACTTCCCCAGTAGTAAAGCCACCCACTAAATTCTTGCCCCCTTTTAAATTCCCCCACACAATCCCAATCAGCAATAATTCCCTTAAACTTAACTCCCATAAAGATTGTTTACTCTTCTGCCTTTTCTAATCACCAGGAACACAGTTCCCTTTAAAAATCTTTGTCATGTTCTGATTTTGCAAAGTTATGTTTTCTTGATTTATATATAAAAAATGTTTTAACAATCCTGGTAAAGTGTTCTCAACCTACTATTGATAACTACAGTTTTGCAGTTTGGTCATATAGGATCTAGGCCTAGGGTTGGCATATTGTTTCCCCCCCTAGTATTTTATTACGTTGTATGTTGTATTATCACTTTAAAACATGGAACATAAATTAACTTATAAAGCCACTTTATTGGTAGCCATAATTTGTTTGACTGTAACCCCTCCTTCCAATTCTATTCCAGCAGAACTAGAAGAATTAAACTTTGTTACATCCTAACAAATGATGGCTACAAATAGTGGCTTTATAAATGAATTTATGCTCCATGTTTTAAAGTGATAATACTACATAGAAAGTAATAAAAATATAAGGATGGAAACAATATTTCAGTCTAGGCCTAGATCCTAATAAGTGAAGATTTAAATCAACATGGATGTATTTAAATTTTGAATAGATGCATTTTTGTAATATACATGTATTAGCAAAAAATGCTTCTAATAAAAGCTATAGCTGCTTTAAAAGTGTATTTAAGTATGCTCCGTGCACAAGCATTTTAAATAGAGCACTTGCTCATAGAGCCTAAATTTCTTGTACCATCTTGTAATGACTTAATTTGTTAATTGCTAACATGATACAAGCCCCACTGGCACTCTGAGCACCTGTAGTATTTAAAATGCTGCATTGTGGGGATGGGGTGAGCTATTATAGGGAACTGTGATAGTGAGGTTGATGTTCAGTTTATTTGCTTAGGGTTAAAGTGTGGAACTGAGAAAGTATGATTTGGATCACAGCTAGGGTTAATGGGCTACAACACTGGTAATATATTTATCAATCTTATAGCAACTTGGATCAGAAGTTCCCTTGTGGCTGAGCACATTGAAACATTTTCTGGTGATGCACTTTTGGTATTATATTTATTTCCAAGGCAAACAGTAGGTGCATTATTGTAATTTATGTATGTGTTCATGTAGGAATTGTAGTTAAGCACAAATTATAAACAATGCAAAATGTATTTAATGTATTTATTTCAATATTTTTACATTTCCCATAGAAATATTTCATTCAAATTTTGTTATATGTAGGAATTGTAGTTTCTAACAAATTAAATGTATTTAATTCCTCAGTTTTACATTTCCATATAAACATTTAAATCACGTTTTGTATCGCTTATAATTTGTGTGTAATGACTCTTTGAGCATATGTTGGATTATGTATAATTACTGGCAACAAAAACGTGTTTAAATGTAGTGTTTTTGTGTATATATATATATATGTATATGTAGCATTTGTTGGGTGTGTGTGTGTTTAGTATTTGTGTGGTGTTAAGCATGTGTGTATGGTGTTTGTCTCTGTGTAAAATGTTGTTGCTTTATAACATGCATTTTTTTTAATAAACAAAATGTATTTAACAATAACGCCATACAAACACTATTTAAACAAAAAAATATATCAATAGATTGTGTGTGTTTTCCCCCAGATCACTAGCACCTCCTCCTTCGCCTTCATCAGCAGTGTCATCTCACCAAGCTTCACAATATACAGCAGCTCTAAAGCACTCAGCCAGGCGTTCTCAAAAAGCTCGCCTGAAAGTTGCAAAAATGAGAAGACTTTATGGACTGGAGAAACAAATGGATGTAAGTTAAATAATACTGTATCTGTGCACAATAAGATCGTCTCATGCTTTCCGGCACAGAACTCTTGTCTGCTTCATAATCAACACTAGGCATGTGCAAAATTTGATATTCGTTTGTCAAATTCCAAATATGGTCATGGGTAGCAGCATTCGGCTATCTTCTTCGCTACATATATTAGTGTTAAAGTACAACACACAAAGATCTGTGCAAATCTAATATATCCAGTGCCAAAAATAGCCGAAAGCTGCTACCCGCGGCCATATGTGGAATTTGTTTGATAAACTAATATCCAAATAACGAATTTTGCACATACTGTACTTAATCAACAGATTATAATATAGATTAGTCAAATCAGATTAGTTAACAAATAAAGGTTTAAAATGAGGAATGGAATATATCATCAAGAAGAATTAAAATCCATTTAAAGACATTAATCTTTCCAATATGTCAACACTATCTCCAACCTCAGTAACTCTGTTTCTATGACATGAAAGTCCTGTCTCCAGTTCTATGTGCTTAAAGATTGAATCATAACCTATTCCTTTAGAGGAGACGATAATTTATTTTATGTCAGGCTAATTTGATCATTTCATTAGAAGGATAAGCTTGGCACCCATAAATCGTTATTGTTATCATCACCAATGTCAACTATTTTAGCATCTTACTTTGTGACCCCAACATCATTTTAGTGCAGATGGATCATCCACATATTTTGTTAGTATCATAGTTGCCAACATTTGAAAAACAAATTCAGGGACAATTTCCAGCTATCAGTTACTTGTATAAAAAAATTTACCACACCCCCTGCCCTAAAGTCCCACACACTTTGCCAAACTCACTTAATTAGCATAGTTTAGCCCCGCATATTTATTTTAGTGAATATTTTATATACAGGGAGTGCAGAATTATTAGACAAGTTGTATTTTTGAGGATTAATTTTATTATTGAACAACAACCATGTTCTCAATGAACCCAAAAAACTCATTAATATCAAAGCTGAATATTTTTGGAAGTAGTTTTTAGTTTGTTTTTAGTTTTAGCTATTTTAGGGGGATATCTGTGTGTGCAGGTGACTATTACTGTGCATAATTATTAGGCAACTTAACAAAAAACAAATATATACCCATTTCAATTATTTATTTTTTACCAGTGAAACCAATATAACATCTCAACATTCACAAATATACATTTCTGACATTCAAAAACAAAACAAAAACAAATCAGTGACCAATATAGCCACCTTTCTTTGCAAGGACACTCAAAAGCCTGCCATCCATGGATTCTGTCAGTGTTTTGATCTGTTCACCATCAACATTGCGTGCAGCAGCAACCACAGCCTCCCAGACACTGTTCAGAGAGGTGTACTGTTTTCCCTCCTTGTAAATCTCACATTTGATGATGGACCACAGGTTCTCAATGGGGTTCAGATCAGGTGAACAAGGAGGCCATGTCATTAGATTTTCTTCTTTTATACCCTTTCTTGCCAGCCACGCTGTGGAGTACTTGGACGCGTGTGATGGAGCATTGTCCTGCATGAAAATCATGTTTTTCTTGAAGGATGCAGACTTCTTCCTGTACCACTGCTTGAAGAAGGTGTCTTCCAGAAACTGGCAGTAGGACTGGGAGTTGAGCTTGACTCCATCCTCAACCCGAAAAGGCCCCACAAGCTCATCTTTTATGATACCAGCCCAAACCAGTACTCCACCTCCACCTTGCTAGCGTCTGAGTCGGACTGGAGCTCTCTGCCCTTTACCAATCCAGCCACGGGCCCATCCATCTGGCCCATCAAGACTCACTCTCATTTCATCAGTCCATAAAACCTTAGAAAAATCAGTCTTGAGATATTTCTTGGCCCAGTCTTGACGTTTCAGCTTGTGTGTCTTGTTCAGTGGTGGTCGTCTTTCAGCCTTTCTTACCTTGGCCATGTCTCTGAGTATTGCACACCTTGTGCTTTTGGGCACTCCAGTGATGTTGCAGCTCTGAAATATGGCCAAACTGGTGGCAAGTGGCATCTTGGCAGCTGCACGCTTGACTTTTCTCAGTTCATGGGCAGTTATTTTGTGCCTTGGTTTTTCCACACGCTTCTTGCGACCCTGTTGACTATTTTGAATGAAACGTTTGATTGTTCGATGATCACGCTTCAGAAGCTTTGCAATTTTAAGAGTGCTGCATCCATCTGCAAGATATCTCACTATTTTTGACTTTTCTGAGCCTGTCAAGTCCTTCTTTTGACCCATTTTGCCAAAGGAAAGGAAGTTGCCTAATAATTATGCACACCTGATATAGGGTGTTGATGTCATTAGACCACACCCCTTCTCATTACAGAGATGCACATCACCTAATATGCTTAATTGGTAGTAGGCTTTTGAGCCTATACAGCTTGGAGTAAGACAACATGCATAAAGAGGATGATGTGGTCAAAATACTCATTTGCCTAATAATTCTGCACTCACTGTATATATATATTAAAATATGAAGCTAGAAGGTATAGAACAAATGAGGGAATATGCACTACAGCCAGTAGGAGGCCTTTCCCAGGTTTCTATATTTTTAGTTCTACTTAGGAGATTACTATTATAGCTGTTGCTGATCAAAAGATAAATTTCTCTATTAGCAGAAAGTAGCTTAGATTTTGACCATTATCTTTACACCTGATTTATTCTTTTGCAAAATATCATTATCACCCAGATCTGTACAGTGTGTATTAACCCTTCACTAGCAGCAGCTCATTATTACCCAGATCTGTACAGTGTGTGTTAACCCTTCACTAGCAGCAGCTCATTATTACCCAGATCTGTACAGTGTGTATTAACCCTTCACTAGCAGCAGCTCATTATCACCTAGATCTGTACGGTGTATTAACCCTTCACTAGCAGCAGCTCATTGTCACCCAGATCTGTACAGTGTGTATTAACCCTTCACTATCAGCAGCTCATTATCACCCAGATCTGTACAGTGTGTATTAACCCTTCACTAGCAGCAGCTCATTATTACCCAGATCTGTACAGTGTGTATTAACCCTTCACTAGCAGCAGCTCATTATCACCTAGATCTGTACAGTGTGTATTAACCCTTCACTAGCAGCAGCTCATTATTACCCAGATCTGTACAGTGTGTATTAACCCTTCACTAGCAGCAGCTCATTATCACCTAGATCTGTACGGTGTATTAACCCTTCACTAGCAGCAGCTCATTGTCACCCAGATCTGTACAGTGTGTATTAACCCTTCACTATCAGCAGCTCATTATCACCCAGATCTGTACAGTGTGTATTAACCCTTCACTAGCAGCAGCTCATTGTCACCCAGATCTGTACAGTGTGTATTAACAATTCACTAGCAGCAGCTCATTATCACCCAGATCTGTACAGTGTGTATTAACAATTCAATAGCAGCAGCTCATTGTCACCCAGATCTGTACAGTGCATTAACCCTTCAGTAGCAGCCGCTAATTGTCACCTAGATCTGTACAGTGTATTAACCCCTCAATAACAGCAGCTCATTATCACCCAGATCTGTACAGTGTGAATTAACCCTTCACTAGCAGCCACTAATTGTCACCTAGATCTGTACAGTGTATTAACCCTTCACTAGCAGCAGCTCATTATCACCCAGATCAGACCTATCTCTCTGTCCTCTAAACTAACTGGGTTCACAACCATAACAGTTATTCACTTAACTCACTACAGCTGCTAAATATCTGTACCCTGCACAAACAGATCCAGCAGCAATTTCACATTATGTTTCCATGATGATTGATAAATGATCCATAGATCATCTGTGTGAAAAATGTTAGATCATAAGAAGTAAAGTTCCCTACGGCAAGAACTTCTAAACAAGCAGCTAGAAATTTAGTTTCCTGCTATGCTTCACTTTATTGACAGTGACACCTGCTGGCGGAACTCGGAAGTGCAGCAAAACCGTTTTTAAAAAAAAAATAACATTAGGAAGTGTGCAGGGACAGTCCGGGACATTTAAATGGCCGGGACTGGCTCCCAAATTCTGGGACTGTCCCGGAAAAAACGGGACTGTTGGCAACTATGTAGTATGGATATACAAAAGAAAATTCATAAGCTGGATGTAAGACAAGCTATCTGAAAAGGAGTTGGATTGAACTAATTCAGAGATTCAAGATGTTCTTTTCTCACACACTGCATACATAAAGTATATGATAATTATATAATAGGCCCATTTTGGTATATTTCATGCCACCATTTCACCGCCAAATGCAATCAAATAAAAAAAAATTGTTAACTTTTTAACAAACTTTGGATTTCTCAATTAAATTATTTATATACGGCTTAAGCAATCATGGCACAAATGGTTATAAAAGCTTCTCTGGGATCCCCTTTGTTCAGAATTAGCAGACATATATTGCTTTGCCATTGCTTTTTGGTAATTAAAAGGCCGCTAATTGCAGCTGCGCGCCACACTTCTATTATTCCCGGCAGTGAAGTGGTTAATCAGGTATCTTAAAAGGTTAATTTTAGCTTTAGGTATAAACAACGCTAGCTGAACACAAGTGTCAGCTCTAAGGGACGCAATAAAGGTGACTGCTATAGTAATATAAGGGTTCTAGATTAAAATTCCCAAAAAAGGTACAATGTCTAGTACATTAAAAAAAACAATAAAAAGCTATAACAACTAAAAGGACCAGACGGTATTATACATATGACCTTGTTGGTGTCCTAGTGACAATTTTCGGTATCAGGAAAAAACACAGGAAAATGTCTCTCTACAATATAGGTACCAGTCCTTAATAGGATCCAAAGTTGTATAGGTCCTCTTGATGTGAATATTCTTGCTGTTTTAGACAGGTACAGCTCTTTCTGTATGGATCACACCCTGATTCAGGAGTCAGCTCTTTGCCAGATAAAACGATCAGGATACAAACTCTCTCTGTGAATTCAATCACAAAAAACAAAGCCTCCTAGTGTTATACTGTGGATATGGATGGAAAGACGAATAAAAGCTAAATGGATACTCACAAGTGGAGCAGCACCCAAATGTGCTAAGTCAAGCAGACTGGGAGTTTGCAGTGTCTCAGCTCACTGTCTCAGCGTCAGTGCCGGTATCCGTGGAGTCCTCAGTGGATATAAACAAGCTCAGACCTCATAATAGTGTTAAAAAAGACCTCAATTTAATGGCAAGTAAAAGTCAGATATCAACCATATGACTGATAGTAAAAAGAACAGAATGCAACGCGTTTCTCAGACTGCTGTCTGTTTCATCAGGCTTCAAGCCCTTTCTGCATCAGTAACTCTGCAACTCTATTGCTGCAGTGCTCCACTCATTGGGCATGCAGAAAGAGCGCATTCTCGCTACTTTTAGCGAGATCGCGGCAGAGAAAAGCCCAGTCGTTAAGGGGTTAAAAAGGTCCTTTTATTCCATTTTCATATACAGGGTCCAACAGTTATGCAAGCAACTTTTTGGGCTTAACACTAGCATGAATAAGGGCTAGTGTTAAGCCCAAAACGTTGTTTGAATAACTTTTGGACCCTGTATATGAAAACGGAAAAAAGGTGTAGCGGTTCATACCTTTTTCTCCTTATAATGCCTTAGAGAGAGGTTATTCTGAAATCTGAATTCAAGGCACCTACCCCTAATATTATATGAGTAAAAATGGTCTCATATCTTATGAAAGATTTTGAGTACAATATATAAAGAAAAAGGCATGAGAGAAAAATATTTTAAAAATATGTGTTTTACTTGTTACAAAAAAATAAAAACATTTTATTGCTAAATAAATGCAATGAAAAAAAATTATAAAAAGTCTGACAGCATTTTGGTTCAGATAATATTTTCCGCCCCCCCCCCCCCCTATTGGCATTACATCATGAGCAATCAGAAAATGCTATTACCTTGAGCTAGAACACAGCAAGTACAATACTGGCACCATTGAGACTGGTCATGAGACAAACAATTTTGTAACCTTGGGTGAAATTACATTTTACAGTAGCATATATTTTTACTTGATTTCTTATTTATTTTATTTGAAACAGTTATATTTATTAATGTATATCTTAATTAAACACTACATTGAAATAAATGCATTCATTAAGAAATTCAGTAAAGCATTTTCTTTTTTTCTTTGAACAACTCCCTAATATTTAAACTATTTAGCATTCTAAACATGAATAAATGATGTGCCTGTAACAAAGGTCCTTTTTAAACTTTAGCAGCTGGAGATTTTTAATCCTTGGTGAGCTCAGGATCATGCACATCTCAAGCCATCTGGCAGCAGAGTTTGCAACATTTTATAGCAATGTTATACATAGGTACAAATGCCACTGCCATAGACTGCTATAATCACATGCACGCTCCTAAACTCCTATCGTCCTGTCTAGGTTTAGTCTTCAGCAAAGAATATTAAGAGAACAGTAGCAGTAAATTGTAAAGTTGTTTATAATTGCTTGCTCTATCTGAATGATGAAAGCTTAATTTTAACTTTACAGTCCCTTTAACAAACATTGAAGAAATAAATATGTTGGAGAGGGTAGAAGTTCCTACTGAGCTTGTATACCTTTTGGATAGCTAAAAAGTAAAAATAATCAAATAATTATTTGAGACTTTGCCTCCTGGAAGCGGAATGATGGACAAATAGCCAACTAGTTTAACTAACTGCATGTAATAGATACTACTTTAAAAAAGAAAATGCATAGATACTGATCTAAAAATCCAGTATAAAACATTTTAAAAACTTGCTTAGTAGCTCCCAGTTTAGCACTGTTGATGAGTTTAGTCTGGAACACCCAGTGAAAGGGGCTGGGAAGCATAAAGAGCAGACCAACCCCCCTTCCCTGCATATGAAATATTACACAAACAATAGCAGCAATAATCTGTAAACCTGGGTCTACATTTGATACTTTGGGGCTTGATTAGGAGTCTGATAATCACCACAATGTTATTATAAAAATAAGCTAAACCATACATTGTTACATAAACACTCCCAGATGGGCTACATACATGGATCATCTAATGCTAGATTGTTTTCAAGAGAAGTAAAAACTATAATATAAGTAATTGTTTAAAACGGCATGCTCGGTCTGAATCATTAAAGTTTCATTTTGACTCTCATTTCCCTTTAACAGATTTGCACTTATATTTTCTATCCAGGGGTTATACAAGTTTACTTTAACCCTTTAAGTGTGCATGAGGTTGTCATATGCACAATGTATTTAGTGCGGATGACGATATAGCACTTTCAGAGCTGATCGTGACTTTTCCGCATGTGCGGGGTGACGTCACCAAGCCCTGGAAACCTGGAAGTGCTAGGAAAGAGAAGAGGGCTTAAGGGAGCTGGATGGAGGTGTTGGTGTTCAAACCCCTAAATCTTATGTCCATTAAACCCTGGAAACCTCCTAGACCCACTGTTTCATAGGTAATATTTAAGTACCCATATGGTTTTAACTCCTTAACAACCACAACGTACCCTGTATGTCGCTGGTCTGTTTGACAGAAGGAACCCTGAGAAACCAGAAAGGGTCTGTAAGTTCCTGCTTTCTTGGGAACAATAAGGAGGTTGAAATAGAAACCCTGATCATGTTCCAATTCTGGAACTATTACACCCACATATTCCATATCTGAAATCGAATTAAAAAAGGCTCTTGCATTTACAGGATTCTTTGGAACATGAGACAGTAGAAACCTTCCCCTGGAAGGCCTTGATCTGAAGCCTATTTTGTATCCTTTGGAACTAATGTTCAGAACCCATGGATCTTGAACAGAATGAAACCAAAGCCCCTTAAAAAGGTGTAATCTGCCACCTCTACCAAAAGATCTAGATCGGTGGGGGCACACCTTCATGCAGACTTAGGTCTAAACAGTCCAAAAAGCCTGTTTTCACTACCGTTACAATTAGGGTTATGCTTCCATGAAAAAGTGCTAAATGTAAAGATGGAGCCTGTACTAAGATATCATCCAGATAAAGAAACCATTGAAACACCCTGAGCCTTATCACCAATAATAGAAATGTCAGAACCTTTGTAAAAATTCTGGGAGCAGTAACCAGAAATGCAAACCTTAGAAATTGATGATGATCCCTGTGAATAGGTACATGAAGATAAGCATCTTTCAGATCCATAGAGGACATGAACTGTCTGAATGGTCTCCATCTTGAAAGAAGGAACCCTGAGAAACTTGTTACAAGTTTTCAAGTCCAGAACAGGTCTGTAAGTTCCTTCTTTCTTGGGGAACACTAAGGAGGTTTGAATAAAATCTAAAATCCCTGACCCTGTTCCAAATCTGGAACTGGAACTATTAGTCCCATAGATTCCAGATCTGAAATAGACTGAAAAAAAGGCTCTAGCCTTTTTCTATGGAACATGAACAGAAGAAACCTTCTTCCTTTGGAACATGAGAAAGAAACCGTACCCTGGGGGGGCTTGATCTGAAACCTATTCTGTAAACTTTGGAAATAATGCTCAAAACCCATGGATCTTGAACAGAATGAAACCAATCCTCCTGAAAAAGTATTAATACTATTGTTGTAACACAATATTAAGGTAGCTCCACAATACACATAACATATGCAATCATAACATAACATAAAGGAAGCAGGAGAAAACTTAAATAGAAAATGATGCACAAAACTTAAGAGACTGTTCCAAAAAGGTTTACACTTTGCACAATATCTTAAAATAGTCTGTGTAAAAAAGAGTAAGGAACAGATATTTATTCTCATTTTGGGATGTCCATATCTTTTGTGTCCACCATGCAGCTCCCTTCCAAAGCACTGGTGTGATCTCCGTGAAAAAAACGGCAGAATAAAAGGAATCTGTCGATACAGAAGCGGTGGAGCTCAAAGAGGGGGGACACAAAACGATCTAAGTGCAGATTAAAAGGTTTCCACTTTATTATCCCTTTTTCAGATACACAGTTTGTATTGCCCACTGAAAATGTGTGGGGATGGTCTTTATACAATATACGCCAAATATGAGACTTTTCCCCAAAACATGAATAATAAGGGCCGTAACACAGAGGGATAACTCTATAAAACTATGGAGGGGGTGTCGCTGGGAAAGCAGTAGTACTGTAAAAAATTGTCTGGCTTCAGAACCACCGCTCCACACAGCTCACCTACGTCCTCCGGTGCGTAAAATGGGCGTGGCCTAACGCGTTTCACTGGGCTCCTCCTGGCTTCGTCAGATATTTGGACTCTCAGCACATTATAGTTTGTGGACCAAGTTTGTACTCACGCTGTGGACATCAATACTATTTATGCTGCAACATACCTCACATGTTTGAGGGTACATCGTTTTACTTATTTTATAATAAAGTGGAAACCTTTTAATCTGCACTTAGATCGTTTTGTGTCCCCCCGCTCTTTGCGCTCCACCGCTTCTGTATCTCCTGAAAAAGTAATCTGTCTCCTATTAGAACATCAGGGGTCGTACCTACATTCAGACTTGGTAGTAAAATCAGGCGTCTTGGACTATTTAGACCTGTTTCAATTTGGGTTTGGTTTCCTCTAAATTAGAAGCAGGCAAAGCAAACATTCTTTGTCGGATTAAAATTAATACCTGGCTTGGACCACTCTTTAGAAATGATCTCAGAGTTAGCATTAGGAAATTGAAATACCACTGGAGACTTAACAGAGGGTTTAAAAATCAAACACAGCTGCTTAACCTCAGAAACTTTAGAATCCTAAACTCCTAAAGTACATAAAACTTCTCATAAAAGAGAACGAAGGAGTTCAAGTTTAAAAGGAGGATTCAGTTTCTTGATGATCTGTACATGATTTGTAAAGCTGAGCAAGGGGGATTATATAAATCAGCTTTCAATAGATACACTTACTATTAGTAGGAAAGTGTTCATAGGATCAAGCTTCTAAGAAGACGGGACAGAATCAGTATGCTCCATAATGAATAATAGAATTAAAGCAGGCAAGTAATGAAAAAAAAAATCAAGATACAGAAAATGATTTAAACATTACTTTAAAGGCTGGATAATAAAATAACCTTACACGCAAATAAAGCAGCTACTGGAAGCAATAAAATCTTACCCCCTCACCAGAGGCTAAAGCAGGCTTTAGGAGCGCTAAAAATCAAGAGCATCGAATGAGCGCTAGCCTAACAGGCCTATCACAAAGACATGCCCATAATACTAAGCGTGCGAAAAAAAGAATCACACTAAAAACCCCGGCATGTACATTAACGCGCAAAAAATGACGTAGGTATTCACGCTGAAGGGTTAAAAAAACAAAGCACATGAACAAGCCGACGCATGGAAAAAAATGACATGCACAGACAGACTTGAAAAGGCCTACATTGGGTGAAAATAAGGTACTTATAAATCCATGCCTAAAATAATAATCCCCAGGCTATGATATATCCATAAGTGAGTACCTACTAATAGCCTTTGCTAAGCAGGTGCCAACAACAACCCCCATAC
This sequence comes from Bombina bombina, assembly GCF_027579735.1. Classification (NCBI taxonomy): domain Eukaryota; kingdom Metazoa; phylum Chordata; class Amphibia; order Anura; family Bombinatoridae; genus Bombina; species Bombina bombina. The sequence goes on from NC_069501.1 coordinate 293,734,258, forward strand.
TTACCTGATAGACACCTGTACTACTATACTTACCATAAACAGGAGAAAACTGCTTACAGTAGATAGTCAATCCAGTGCAGTACACGTGACAGCAGAGTATATACTGTGTATATATATATATATATATATATATATTATAACATTGAACCAACAGGAGGCGGCTAGGTCCCTGCGACTCACTTCCATAGGTTGTTTTTGTGTAAGTACCCATACACCATTTACATATCTCTGTCCAGACTGCACCTCTCCGAGGGGAAAACTCAGCCTCAAACCGGTCCCTTTCTCACAAACACCTGGAGCACCTCCCCTCTTCACCTGTCTCCTGCAAAGGCAAAGACAAGACTGCTTTCCACTAAGGTGGGAGGGGTTTTAAGGTCCCTTAGAGTTTTAGGATCTTTGCTTCCTCCCAGTGGTCAGGAGTATAATTTCCAGGAGTAATGGATAGTGAACTCTCATCACCTTAAAGTGAATGTAAATTTTGATGCTTAAGTGCTCGGTTTTTAAAAATTCGATTAAAAACAGGGGCACTTTAATTCATCAAAATTTACATTTCACTCCTGTTGTAAAAAAATACTTACCTTTTAATCTTCACAGCATCTCCAGCTTCCTCCGGTCTTCGTAAGCCATTTCTGATGTCAGAAATGATGGATACGTCATCCTCCAATCACAGCTTCCCCCCCCCCCTGGGGGAATCAGTGTCTGATTCAACGCCGTGATTGGAGGAAGCCGGATTCCTCATTTTAGACCCAGGAAGAGGCTTTGCAACGGTTGGAGGAAGCTGGAGCTGCTGTGAAGATTAAAAGGTAAGTTTTTTTTCTCAACAGGAGTGAAATGTAAATTTTGATGAATTAAAGTGCCCCTGTTTTTAATCGAATTTTTAAAAACCGGGCAGTTTAGCATCATAATTTACATTCACTTTAATGAAAGAAAATACACACGCACAATATTGTTTATAAACTTGTTTTATTTAATTTTTAAATAAAAATGCATTTCACACTTTTTATTGCAGGTTTTATGAGATATACATAAAACAATGGTATAGTTTAAATTTGGTGACCTACAGTAGGGCCTAAATATGAGTAGCAAAGGGTTAAAATAACAACAGATTAAAGGGATATGAAACTCAAATTTTTTCTTTCATGATTCAGACAGAGCATGCAATTTTAAGCAACTTACTCCTATTATCAATTTTTCTTCGTTCTCTTGTTATCTTCATTTAAAAAAGCATTAATGTAAGCTTAGGAGCCTGCCCATTTTTTGTTTAGCACCCTGGGTAGCACGTGCTGATTGGTGGCTACATTTAGAAAATATTGGGTTTCATGTCCCTTTTAAAATTACCTAAACCTGTACCCAGGGGGGACAGTAAGAAAAGCATCACAATATATATATATGGTCTTGAAAAGAAGCCAAAAAGCAACAATAACTAGAAGCCACACCAGAAAATCTAAGAGCATGCTTCATTCTTCTATCAAAATGTAGCTAATAAATATTGTGTGACTAAATTTAACGCACAAACAAAATGCAGTGGGACACCACTTGTCTAATGATTACAACATACAGTTATATTGCGGCACTGACCAAAGCCCAAATAAAGAACATGCAACTTCATCTGTATTTTCCCATTGTTTACAGGAACACAGTGTGGATACAACACATGCTTATAGCAGCCAATTCTCAGGTAGAAAACATACAATGGATGCTGCACTTTCAGATGAGGACTGGGATGAAGAAGCACAAAAACTTTACGCCTGGAGCCAAGGACTGTCTCTGGATGATACAGAAATACAAAGCCCTCTTCTAATACATTAAAGGGACTGAGCATACAATTTTCAATTTACTTCTATTATCTAATTTGTTTCTTCCTCTTGGTATACTTTGTTGAAAAGCATACCTAGGTAGGTTCAGAAGCTGGGAGATAGCTGCTGATTGGTAGCTGCACATATATACCTCTTCATTGGCTTACCGATGTGCTCAGCTAGCTCTCAGTACTGCATTGCTGGACATTCAACAAAGGATAACAAAAGAATGAAGCAAGATTAATACTAGAAGTAATACCTAGTACACCTAGGTAGGCCCAGAAGCTGATGATCGTGGCTGCACACATATGTCTCTTGTCTGTAGCTTTCAGCTAGCTCCCCAGTAGTGCATTATTTCTCTTTTAACAAAGGATACCAAGAGAATAAGGTTTAAAATTGTATGATCTATGTGAATCATGAACTTATGCCACTTTCCCCAGATTGCTACTTCTTTCTGTGTAAATACCTTGCTGCTTATAAAGTATGTGCAGATTTGTCCCTTGTATGGATAGTCCACTTAATTGTGTTTTTTTTTATGTAGTTATTTGTTATTGAATTACTCACAGAACACAAATTGTAATATAAGTTCACTAAGAATAACAAATAAAAACTACTTAAAGGTCAACAGATAGTTTTGAAAAGTCATTGCTGGAATGTAAAGAAGTTTGATAGTGTTATAAAGAGCTTTTACCCAACATTGGGCTCGTTTCCATTGAGCAGTTAAAAATGGAGCTGTACGCTACTGAAGTTGCCGGCAGCTAAAAGTAATTTACGGCTCCATTTTAGTACCAGGTTCCCATTCAAAAAGATAGCGCATTGTGTGCAGTCGCCCTTTTCTTGTAGATGTAAGCTAGCGTTGTGTGAACGCTTCCACCCGATGCCGGATTTCTTGAAAATAAATAGGTTACTATGGTAACCGAAAGAAAGAGAGAAGCGCTCTACCAGGAACGAACAACAGCTCATCAGCTAGTTCTATGGCGATTTACCACCCAGGAGCAGCCTCTTTTAGACCAGTGTGCTTTTCACAGAGGAAAACTTTCCTGAAGTATATCAATCTGATCCCACCAAGTAAGGTCAGTCCAGCCCTGAAATACCAGGCAATTCTCCTCTGAACAAGGAGCATGACAACCCTAGACGATCGTTTCAGCCTACTATGGGCCTCGTCAGTGAGGTGCAGCCACATTCCTCTAAGCACACTGGGCAAGGAGTCCACGTCTATGTGGACTACTATGGTAACCCAACCTAACACTACACTTACACTCGATCACATATATGGCACAGCATACAAGTGCGGCGCTTATATTGTACCCACTGCTATGATTAAAGCAAACACCAAATGCATGGGCAATATATACCTCTCAACTGCCATCCTCCCACCACAATAACTAATAAATGTATTAACCCCTAATCCGCCAACCCCCATATCGCAAAGTATCTATAAAAGTTATTGACCCCTAAACCGCCATCCCCCCACATTGCAACTAACAATAAAATGCATTAACCTGTAAATCGCCATCCCCCACATTGCAAAGTACCTATTTAAATTATTAACCCCTAAACCCGCCATCCCCCCACAACGCAATCTACCTATTTAACCTATTAACTCCTAAACTGCCATCACTAAGCCCCCTAACCTAACACCCCCTAAATTAACCCCATTACATAAAATAAAAAAGACTATTAAACTAATAAATTGATATAGAAAAGAAAGAAGGCGCCACAATAGTGCAGGGTCAATAATATCAGAAGTTCCCCACTCAAATAGCCCATACTTACAAGCTCCAAAGCACTGAACAAGTGCTATATGTGCATTCTGGGCTCTTACAGTCGCCCAGTAAACTGTACGGAGGAGTGAGCTTACCTGTGTGAGCGGCATTACACTGACTACTAGAGCTTTGAGGCTTTGTGGAGGAGCAGCTGATCGTTGAGCAGTTTACTGGGCGACCGTAAGAGCCCAGAATGCACATATAGCACTTGTTCAGTGCTTTGGAGCTTGTAAGTACGGGCTATTTGAGTGGGGAACTTCTGATATTATTGACCCTGCACTATTGTGGCGCCTTCTTTCTTTTCTATATCATTGACCCACAGGATTGTACTCCAACTACTTCCAGAAGAAGCAGCCTGCCACAGTTCACCGTTACCATCTGCTGGGATACCAAAGCTATCTACTTTGAATACGGGAACAACTATATTTTCCTGAAAACCAGGACATTTTACAAGAACTGATAAGTGCTAACAGTTTACACTTATTAGTATCATTATTACTACATTTTTAGTAATACTTGTTTGTTATCCATATATAAATATATATATATATATATATATATATATATATATATATATATATTTTATGTTGTATTTTTTTAGCACAATTTGGAATTTTCACTGTTGACACATAGGTGTTGCTAGCACCATTTTTGAAACATTCTACTCACAAATATAGTATATAATAATTTATTAGTTTCATAGTCTTTTTTATTTTATGTAGTGGGGGTTAATTTAGGTGGTGTTAGGTTAGGGGGCTTAGTGATTAGATTAATACTTTGCGTTGTGGGGGATGGCAGTTTAGGAGTTAATCGTTTAAATAGGTACTTTGCGTTGTGGGGGATGGCGGTTTAGGAGTTAATAGTTTAACCCCTTAACGACCAACGACGTATGGGGTACGTCCTGCAAAAAATGCAGTTAATGACCAAGGACGTACCCTGTACGTCGTTGGTCTTTGAAAGCAGTGGAAGCGATCCTGATCACTTCCAACTGCTTTCATGTTATAGCAGTGATGCCTCGATATTGAGGCATCCTGCTATAACATTTTTTAGCCGTCCGATGCAGAGAGAGCCACGCTGTGGCCCTCTCTGCATCGGCCATTGATGGCCATGTTCGTTGGTGGGTGGGAGCTTACCCAGGGAGGCGGGTGGGCGGCCATCGGTGGGAAGGGGGGCGGGATCGAGTGCAAGCGTGCGCGTGAACTGGAGCGGGTGCGCGCGCGCGCGGGCGGGTGGGAACCCTACACTATGGAACAATGGTGGTACTCGGTGGGAGCACAAGGTGGTACTCGGTGGGAGTGAGGGTGGGCATTTAAAAAATATTTAGCGATCTGGCAGGGGTTGGGGGGTTGGGGGTTGAGGGAGGGCAGCTACACTACAGAAAATAGTATTTTTAAAAAAAATAAATAAAAATAACCATATTTGATTTCAAACTGGGCACTGGCAGACAGCTGCCAGTACCCAATATGGCGCAATAAGGCAGAGAGAGGGGGGTTAGAGAGCTGTTTGGGGGGGATCAGGGAGGTTGGGGGCTAAGGGAGGATACTACAGAACAGAATTATTATTTAAAAAAAAAAAAAAACTCTTATTTTAGTACTGGCAGACTTACTGCCAGTACTTAAGATGGCGGGGACAATTGTGGGGTGGGGGAGGGGAGAGAGCTGTTTGGGAGGGATCTGGGGGTGTGATGTGTCATGTGGGAGGTTGATACCTACACTAAAGCTAAAATTAACCCTGCAAGCTCCCTAAAAGCTCCCTAATTAACCCCTTCACTGCTGGGCATTATACACGTATGGTGCGCAGCGGCATTTAGCTGCCTTCTAATGACCAAAAAGCAAACCCAAAGCCATATATGTCTGCTATTTCTGAACAAAGGGGATCCCAGAGAAGCTTTTACAACCATTTATGCCATAATTGCACAAGCTGTTTGTAAATAATTTTAGTGAGAAATCTAAAATTGGGAAAATTTTATGTTTTATTTTTATTTGTTCGCATTTGGCGGTCAAATGGTAGCATGAAATATACCAAAATGGGCCTAGATCAATAGTTTTGGTTGTCTACTACACTACACTAAAGCTAAAATTAAAACTACAAGCTCCCTACATGCTCCCTAATTAACCCCTTCATTGCTGGGCATAATACACGTGTGGTGCGCAGCGGCATTTAGCGGCCTTCTAAATACCAAAAAGCTATGCCAAAGCCATATATGTCTGCTATTTTTGAAAAAAGGGGATCCCAGAGAAACATCTACAACCATTTATACCATAATTGCACAAGTTGTTTGTAAATAATTTCAATGAGAAACCTAAAGTTTGTGAAAACATTTGTGAAAAAGTGAACATTTTTTTTTATTTGATCGCATTTTGTAGTGAAATGGTGGCATGAAATATACCAAAATGGGCCTAGATCAATACTTTGGGATGTCTTCTAAAAAAATATATATACATGTCAAGGGATATTCAGGGATTCCAGACAGATATCAGTGTCCCAATGTAACTAGCGCTAATTTTGAAAAAAAAGTGGTTTGGAAATAGCAAAGTGCTACTTGTATTTATTGCCCTATAACTTGCAAAAAAAAGCAAAGAACATGTAGACATTGGGTATTTCTAAACTCAGGACAAAATTTAGAAACTATTTAGCATGGGTATTTTTTGGTGGTTGTAGATGTGTAACAGATTTTGGGGGTCAAAGTTAGAAAAACTGCGTTTTTTTCCATTTTTTACTCATATTTTATAATTTTTTTTATAGTAAATTATAAGATATGATGAAAATAATGGTATCTTTAGAAAGCCCATTTAATGGCGAGAAAAACGGTATATAATATGCGTGGGTACAGTAAATGAGTATGAGGAAAATTACAGCTAAACACAAACTCCGCAGAAATGTAAAAATAGCCTTGGTCCCAAACGGACAGAAAATGGAAAAGTGCTGTGGTCATTAAGGGGTTAAATAGGTAGATTGTGGTGTGGGGGGATGGCAGATTAGGGGTTAATAGTTTAAATAGGTACTTTGCGTTGTGGGGGATGGCGGTTTAGAGGTTAATAACTTTTAGTGTTAGTTGCAATGTGGGTGGTTGGCAGTTTAGTGGTTAATACATTTTTTATGTATTACGATGGGGGGGGGATGGCGTATAGAGGGGTTTTGATGTGTCAGGTTTATTTTTGGGAGGCGGGTTAAATTTCAATGGGATATAGGTCTCAAAAAGCTAATTTTTCCTCTTTTACACCTAGTTGAGCTCGGTGTAATTTTTCTCAATGTATCGACATCCTCCGACAGCGTATTAATGGTTTGCGCGGTCATTGGAAACCTGGGTGTCTGGGTTCCATTGTTAGCTGTTTTAAATTGTATGTTCTATATTAATCATGAAAGAAAAATGTGGGCTTTATATCCTTTTAACAAACACAATTACACAAAAAAATAACAAGGGGAAAATAAAAGAACCTATTAACTAGCATTTTCTCTGTCTGAGTGAAACTAGAGGAAAAACATAATTTATGTAAGAACTTACCTGATAAATTCATTTCTTTCATATTAGCAAGAGTCCATGAGCTAGTGACGTATGGGATATACATTCCTACCAGGAGGGGCAAAGTTTCCCAAACCTCAAAATGCCTATAAATACACCCCTCACCACACCCACAATTCAGTTTAACGAATAGCCAAGAAGTGGGTTGATAAAAAAGTGCGAAAGCATATAAAATAAGGAATTGGAATAATTGTGCTTTATACAAAATCATAACCACCACAAAAAAAGGGCGGGCCTCATGGACTCTTGCTAATATGAAAGAAATGAATTTATCAGGTAAGTTCTTACATAAATTATGTTTTCTTTCATGTAATTAGCAAGAGTCCATGAGCTAGTGACGTATGGGATAATGATTACCCAAGATGTGGATCTTTCCACACAAGAGTCACTAGAGAGGGAGGGATAAAATAAAGACAGCCAATTCCTGCTGAAAATAATCCACACCCAAAATAAAGTTTAACGAAAAACATAAGCAGAAGATTCAAACTGAAACCGCTGCCTGAAGTACTTTTCTACCAAAAACTGCTTCAGAAGAAGAAAATACATCAAAATGGTAGAATTTAGTAAAAGTATGCAAAGAGGACCAAGTTGCTGCTTTGCAAATCTGATCAACCGAAGCTTCATTCCTAAACGCCCAGGAAGTAGAAACTGACCTAGTAGAATGAGCTGTAATTCTCTGAGGCGGAGTTTTACCCGACTCAACATAGGCAAGATGAATTAAAGATTTCAACCAAGATGCCAAAGAAATGGCAGAAGCTTTCTGGCCTTTTCTAGAACCGGAAAAGATAACAAATAGACTAGAAGTCTTTCTGAAAGATTTAGTAGCTTCAACATAATATTTCAAAGCTCTAACAACATCCAAAGAATGCAACGATTTCTCCTTAGAATTCTTAGGATTAGGACATAATGAAGGAACCACAATTTCTCTACTAATGTTGTTGGAATTCACAACTTTAGGTAAAAATTCAAAAGAAGTTCGCAACACCGCCTTATCCTGATGAAAAATCAGAAAAGGAGACTCACAAGAAAGAGCAGATAATTCAGAAACTCTTCTGGCAGAAGAGATGGCCAAAAGGAACAAAACTTTCCAAGAAAGTAATTTAATGTCCAATGAATGCATAGGTTCAAACGGAGGAGCTTGAAGAGCCCCCAGAACCAAATTCAAACTCCAAGGAGGAGAAATTGACTTAATGACAGGTTTTATACGAACCAAAGCTTGTACAAAACAATGAATATCAGGAAGAATAGCAATCTTTCTGTGAAAAAGAACAGAAAGAGCAGAGATTTGTCCTTTCAAGGAACTTGCGGACAAACCTTTATCTAAACCATCCTGAAGAAACTGTAAAATTCTCGGAATTCTGAAAGAATGCCAAGAAAAATGATGAGAAATACACCAAGAAATATAAGTCTTCCAGACTCTATAATATATCTCTCTAGATACAGATTTACGAGCCTGTAACATAGTATTAATCACAGCGTCAGAGAAACCTCTTTGACGAAGAATCAAGCGTTCAATCTCCATATCTTTAAATTTAAGGATTTCAGATCCTGATGGAAAAAAGGACCTTGTGACAGAATGTCTGGTTTTAACGGAAGAGTCCACGGTTGGCAAGAGGCCATCCGGACAAGATCCGCATACCAAAACCTGTGAGGCCATGCCGGAGCTACCAGCAGAACAAACGAGCATTCCTTCAGAATCTTGGAGATTACTCTTGGAAGAAGAACTAGGGGCGGAAAGATATAGGCAGGATGATACTTCCAAGGAAGTGATAATGCATCCACTGCCTCCGCCTGAGGATCCCGGGATCTGGACAGATACCTGGGAAGTTTCTTGTTTAGCTGGGACGCCATCAAATCTATTTCTGGAAGTTCCCACATTTGAACGATCTGAAGAAATACCTCTGGGTGAAGAGACCATTCGCCCGGATGCAACGTTTGGCGACTGAGATAATCCGCTTCCCAATTGTCTACACCTGGGATATGAACCGCAGAGATTAGACAGGAGCTGGATTCCGCCCAAACCAAAATTCGAGATACTTCTTTCATAGCCAGAGGACTGTGAGTTCCTCCTTGATGATTGATGTATGCCACAGTTGTGACATTGTCTGTCTGAAAACAAATGAACGATTCTCTCTTCAGAAGAGGCCAAAACTGAAGAGCTCTGAAAATTGCACGGAGTTCCAAAATATTGATCGGTAATCTCACCTCCTGAGATTCCCAAACTCCTTGTGCCGTCAGAGATCCCCACACAGCTCCCCAACCTGTGAGACTTGCATCTGTTGAAATTACAGTCCAGGTCGGAAGCACAAAAGAAGCCCCCTGAATTAAACGATGGTGATCTGTCCACCACGTTAGAGAGTGTCGAACAATCGGTTTTAAAGATATTAATTGAGATATCTTTGTGTAATCCTTGCACCATTGATTCAGCATACAAAGCTGAAGAGGTCGCATGTGAAAACGAGCAAAGGGGATCGCGTCCGATGCAGCAGTCATAAGACCTAGAATTTACATGCATAAGGCTACCGAAGGGAATGATTGTGACTGAAGGTTTCGACAAGCTGCCATCAGTTTTAGACGCCTCTTGTCTGTTAAAGACAGAGTCATGGACACTGAATCTATTTGGAAACCCAGAAAGGTTACCCTTGTCTGAGGAATCAATGAACTTTTTGGTAAATTGATCCTCCAACCATGATCTTGAAGAAACAACACAAGTCGATTCGTATGAAATTCTGCTAAATGTAAAGACTGAGCAAGTACCAAGATATCGTCCAAATAAGGAAATACCACAATACCCTGTTCTCTGATTACAGACAGAAGGGCACCGAGAACCTTTGTAAAAATTCTTGGAGCTGTAGCAAGGCCAAACGGCAGAGCCACAAACTGGTAATGCTTGTCCAGAAAAGAGAATCTCAGGAACCGATAATGATCCGGATGAATCGGAATATGCAGATATGCATCCTGTAAATCTATTGTGGACATATAATTCCCTTGCTGAACAAAAGGCAAAATAGTCCTTACAGTTACCATCTTGAACGTTGGTATCCTTACATAACGATTCAATATTTTTAGATCCAGAACTGGTCTGAAGGAATTCTCCTTCTTTGGTACAATGAAGAGATTTGAATAAAACCCCATCCCCTGTTCCTGAACTGGAACTGGCATAATTACTCCAGTCAACTCTAGATCTGAAACACAATTCAGAAATGCTTGAGCTTTTACTGGATTTACTGGCACACGGGAAAGAAAAAATCTCTTTGCAGGAGGTCTCATCTTGAAACCAATTCTGTACCCTTCTGAAACAATGTTCTGAATCCAAAGAGTGTGAACAGAATTGATCCAAATTTCTTTGAAAAAACGTAACCTGCCCCCTACCAGCTGAGCTGGAATGAGGGCCGCACCTTCATGTGGACTTAGAAGCAGGCTTTGCCTTTCTGGCTGGCTTGGATTTATTCCAGATTGGAGATGGTTTCCAAACTGAAACTGCTCCTGAGGATGAAGGATCAGGTTTTTGTTCTTTGTTGAAACGAAAGGAACGAAAACGATTATTAGCTCTGTTTTTACCCTTAGATTTTTTATCCTGTGGTAAAAAAGTTCCTTTCCCACCAGTAACAGTTGAAATAATAGAATCCAACTGAGAACCAAATAATTTGTTACCCTGGAAAGAAATGGAAAGTAGAGTTGATTTAGAAGCCATATCAGCATTCCAAGTCTTAAGCCATAAAGCTCTTCTAGCTAAAATAGCTAGAGACATAAACCTGACATCAACTCTGATAATATCAAAGATGGCATCACAGATAAAATTATTAGCATGCTGAAGAAGAATAATAATATCATGAGAATCATGATGTGTTACTTGTTGCGCTAAGGTTTCCAACCAAAAAGTTGAAGCTGCAGCAACATCAGCCAAAGATATAGCAGGTCTAAGAAGATTACCTGAACACAGATAAGCTTTTCTTAGAAAGGACTCAATTTTCCTATCTAAAGGATCCTTAAACGAAGTACCATCTGACGTAGGAATAGTAGTACGTTTAGCAAGGGTAGAAATAGCCCCATCAACTTTAGGGATTTTGTCCCAAAATTCTAATCTGTCAGACGGCACAGGATATAATTGCTTAAAACGTTTAGAGGGAGTAAATGAATTACCCAATTTATCCCATTCTTTGGAAATTACTGCAGAAATAGCATTAGGAACAGGAAAAACTTCTGGAATAACCACAGGAGATTTAAATACCTTATCCAAACGTTTAGAATTAGTATCAAGAGGACCAGAATCCTCTATTTCTAAAGCAATTAGAACTTCTTTAAGTAAAGAACGAATAAATTCCATTTTAAATAAATATGAAGATTTATCAGCATCAACCTCTGAGACAGAATCCTCTGAACCAGAAGAGTCATTAGAATCAGAATGATGATGTTCATTTAAAAATTCATCTGTAGGGAGAGAAGTTTTAAAAGATTTTTTACGTTTACTAGAAGGAGAAATAACAGACATAGCCTTCTTTATGGATTCAGAAACAAAATCTCTTATGTTATCAGGAACATTCTGCACCTTAGATGTTGAAGGAACTGCAACAGGCAATGGTACTTTACTAAAGGAAATATTATCTGCTTTAACAAGTTTGTCATGACAATCAATACAAACAACAGCTGGAGGAATAGCTACCAAGTTTTACAGCAGATACACTTAGCTTTGGTAGATCCAGCACTAGACAGCGATTTTCCTGTAGTATCTTCTGACTCAGATGCAACGTGAGACATCTTGCAATATGTAAGAGAAAAAACAACAACATATAAAGCAAAATTGATCAAATTCCTTAAATGACAGTTTCAGGAATGGGAAAAAATGCCAAAAAACAAGCTTCTAGCAACCAGAAGCAATGAAAAATGAGACTTAAATAATGTGGAGACAAAAGCGACGCCCATATTTTTTAGCGCCAATAAGACGCCCACATTATTTGGCGCCTAAATGCTTTTTGGCGCCAAAATGACGCCACATCCGGAACGCCAACATTTTTGGCGCAAAATAACGTCAAAAAAATGACGCAACTTCCGGCGACAGGTATGACACCGGAAACGGAAAATAATTTTTGCGCCAAAAAAGTCCGCGCCAAGAATGATGCAATAAAATGAAGCATTTTCAGCCCCCGCGAGCCTAACAGCCCACAGGGAAAAAAGTCAAATTTTTGAAGGTAAGAAAAAATGATTAAATCAAATGCATTATCCCAAATATGAAACTGACTGTCTGAAAATAAGGAAAGTTGAACATTCTGAGTCAAGGCAAATAAATGTTTGAATACATATATTTAGAACTTTATAAACAAAGTGCCCAACCATAGCTTAGAGTGTCACAGAAAATAAGATTTACTTACCCCAGGACACTCATTTACATGTTTGTAGAAAGCCAAACCAGTACTGAAACGAGAATCAGCAGAGGTAATGGTATATATAAGAGTATATCGTCGATCTGAAAAGGGAGGTAAGAGATGAATCTCTATGACCGATAACAGAGAACCTATGAAATAGACCCCGTAGAAGGAGATCACTGCATTCAAATAGGCAATACTCTCCTCACATCCCTCTGACATTCACTGCACGCTGAGAGGAAAACCGGGTTCCAACTTGCTGCAGAGCGCTTTTCAACGTAGAATCTAGCACAAACTTACTTCACCACCTCCATCGGAGGCAAAGTTTGTAAAACTGAATTGTGGGTGTGGTGAGGGGTGTATTTATAGGCATTTTGAGGTTTGGGAAACTTTGCCCCTCCTGGTAGGAATGTATATCCCATACGTCACTAGCTCATGGACTCTTGCTAATTACATGAAAGAAATATTGTCACATGCCGTAGCAGTTTCCCATATAAAATGACATTATTCTGCTAAATTCAACATTAAATACATTTTCTTTAATTCGAGAGTCTACATCGCCATGAAGCGTGGGATTAAATTCCTGCCACCAATAGGAGGTAGAGAACCCAAACAAGAAGATCTTTTAATCTCTCCCACTTCCCCTCCCTACTCAGTTTTGTTCTTTGCCTCCCAGGAGAAAGGTTGGAGATAGAAGTCTTCCAGTACTTTTTATATTGGATAATTCTTACTGCAAGACAGAATCTGGGGCATAGGGTTACCAGGTTATAGGCACAATATCTCCCTGCTGGGATTTCAGCCATAACTACCTTCAGATGTCGTGGGGACATGTCCCTTAGCCTCCTTCTGTAGGGTACTTTCCTGTCATATCCTCTACTATTGCCGGTACATCACTGGATGCATTTACTAGCCTGGTAAGATCATTTGAGGGGTAAGATAGAGTTAAAGCTGTTTTTTTTTGGCCACATTCATAGCCCGTTTACCATCTTAGTAGCTTGTTTGGGGTGAAAATGAAAAGATTTTAATTTTTAGGTGTATGGCCTTTTAAGAGACCGCAAAACCGCTCCAACCGCTTAGCAGCAGTTACAAGCGGTAGTGTTTTGCTCACCCATGGGACACATTTTAGCAACTGTATTAAAAAAATTGCAGGATTTAAGTTTCACTTACTTGGGCATGCAGTACATTACTGGGGCCGTTTTCCCGCCATCAGTTTGGCGCCCTTTTCTCATTTTGGCTCCAGCGACATTACAGCAGCAAAGAAAGAGCTGCTCTGAGGTAACCCTTAATAATATTATTGTTTTTTCAACAAAAATGTATCCTTTGAGTGTGAGTCTAACATTACTGTCCCACTGCCATGATGTATGACTCTTCTGAGGGCAGATCTCCTGATTTCTGATCTTAAAGGGACATGAAAACATAATTTATGTAAGAACTTACCTGATAAATTAATTTCTTTCATATTAGCAAGAGTCCATGAGCTAGTGACGTATGGGATATACATTCCTACCAGGAGGGGCAAAGTTTCCCAAACCTCAAAATGCCTACAAATACACCCCTCACCACACCCACAATTCAGTTTAACGAATAGCCAAGAAGTGGGGTGATAAGAAAGGAGCGAAAGCATCAAAAAATAAGGAATTGGAATAATTGTGCTTTATACAAAAAAATCATAACATAACATATCATGGACTCTTTCTAATATGAAAGAAATGAATTTATCAGGTAAGTTCTTACATAAATTATGTTTTCTTTCATGTAATTAGCAAGAGTCCATGAGCTAGTGACGTATGGGATAGCAGATACCCAAGATGTGGAACTTCCACGCAAGAGTCACTAGAGAGGGAGGGATAAAATAAAGACAGCCAATTCCGCTGAAAAAATAATCCACAACCCAAATCAAAAAAATGAAATAATAATAAGCAGCAGCATCAAACTGAAACAGCTGCCTGAAGTACTTTTCTACCAAAAATTGCTTCTGAAGAAGAGAAAACATCAAAATGGTAGAATTTAGTAAAAGTATGCAAAGAAGACCAAGTTGCTGCTTTGCAAATTTGATCAACAGAAGCTTCATTCCTAAAAGCCCAGGAAGTAGAAACTGACCTAGTAGAATGAGCTGTAATCCTTTGAGGCGGGGACTTACCCGACTCTACATAAGCATGATGAATCAAAGACTTTAACCAAGATGCCAAAGAAATGGCAGAAGCCTTCTGACCTTTTCTGGAAACAGAAAAGATGACAAACAGACTAGAAGTCTTTCTAAAACCTTTAGTAGCTTCAACATAATATTTCAAAGCTCTAACTACATCCAAAGAATGTAAAGATTTATCCAGAGAATTCTTAGGATTAGGACACAAGGAAGGGACAACAATCTTTCTACTAATGTTGTTAGAATTCACAACCTTAGGTAGAAATTTAAAAGAAGTCTGCAACACTGCCTTATCCTGATGAAATATCAGGAAAGGAGATTCACAAGAAAGAGCAGATAACTCAGAAACTCTTCTAGCAGAAGAGATGGCTAAAAGGAACAACACTTTCCAAGAAAGTAATTTAATATCCAGTGAATGCATAGGTTCAAACAGAGGAGCCTGTAAAGCCCTCAGAACCAAATTAAGACTCCAAGGAGGAGAGATTGACTTAATGACAAGCTTGATACGAACCAAAGCCTGTACAAAACAATGAATATCAGGATGATTAGCAATCTTTCTGTGAAAAAGAACAGAAAGAGCAGAAATTTGACCTTTCAAAGAGCTTGCAGACAAACCCTTATCCAAACCATCCTGAAGAAACTGAAAAATTCTTGGAATTCTAAAAGAATGCCAAGAGAATTTATGAAAAAGAACACCAAGAAATGTAAGTCTTCCAGACTCGATAATAAATCTTTCTAGACACAGATTTACGAGCCTGTATCATAGTATTAATCACTGAGTCAGAGAAACCTCTATGACTAAGAATCAAGCGTTCAATCTCCATACCTTCAAATTTAATGATTTGAGATCCTGATGGAAAAAAGGGCCTTGAGATAGAAGGTCTGGCCTTAACAGAAGTGTCCAAGGTTGGCAACTTGCCATCCGAACGAGATCCTCATACCAAAACCTGTGAGGCCATGCTGGAGCCACCAGCAATACAAACGAACGTTCCATTAGAATTTTGGAAATCACTTTTGGAAGAAGAACTAGAGGCGGAAAGATATAAGCAGGTTGATTATTCCAAGGAAGCGACAGCGCGTCCACTGCTTCCGCCTGAGGATCCCTGGATCTGGACAGATACCTGGGAAGTTTCTTGTTTAGAGAGGCCATCAGATCTATTTCTGGAAGTCCCCAGATTTGAACAATCTGAAGAAATACCTCTGGGTGAAGAGACCATTCGCCCGGATGTAACGTCTGGCGACTGAGATAATCCGCTTCCCAATTGTCTACACCTGGGATATGAACCGCAGAGATTAGACAGGAGCTGGATTCCGCCCATACAAGTATCCGAGATACTTCTTTCATAGCCTGAGGACTGTGAGTCCCACCTTGATGATTGACATATGCCACGGTTGTGACATTGTCTGTCTGAAAACAAATAAACGATTCTCTCTTCAGAAGAGGCCAGAACTGAAGAGCTCTGAAAATCGCACGGAGTTCCAAAATGTTGATTGGTAATTTCGCCTCCTGAAATTCCCAAACCCCCTGCGCCGTCAGAGATCCCCATACAGCTCCCCAACCTGAAAGACTCGCATCTGTTGAGATTACAGTCCAGGTTGGACGAACAAAAGAGGCTCCTTGAATTAGACGATGGTGATTCAACCACCAAGTCAGAGAAGATCGAACATTGGGATTTAAGGATATTAATTGTGATATATTTGTATAATCCCTGCACCACTGGTTCAGCATACAAAGCTGAAGAGGTCTCATGTGAAAACGAGCAAAGGGGATCGCATCCGATGCAGCAGTCATGAGACCTAGAATTTCCATGCACAAAGCTACCGAAGGGAATGATTGAGACTGAAGGTTTCGACAAGCTGAAACCAACTTCAGACGTCTCTTTTCTGTTAGAGACAGAGTCATGGACACTGAATCTATTTGAAAACCCAAAAAGGTTACCTTTGTCTGAGGAATCAATTAACTCTTTGGTAAATTGATCCTCCAACCATGTCTTTGAAGAAACAACACAAGTTGATTCGTATGAGATTCTACAGAATGTAAAGACTGAGCAAGTACCAAGATATCGTCCAAATAAGGAAATACCACAATACCCTGTTCTCTGATCACAGAGAGAAGGGCACCGAGAACTTTTGAAAAAATCCTTGGAGCTGTTGCTAGGCCAAACGGAAGGGCAACAAACTGGTAATGCTTGTCTAGAAAAGAGAATCTCAGGAACTGAAAGTGATCTGGATGAATTGGAATATGAAGATATGCATCCTGTAAGTCTATTGTAGACATATAATGCCCTTGCTGAACAAAAGGCAGAATAGTCCTTATAGTCACCATTTTGAATGTTGGTATCCTTACATAACAATTCAATATTTTTAGATCCAGAACTGGTCTGAAGGAATTCTCCTTCTTTGGTACAATGAATAGATTTGAATAAAACACCAGACCCAGCCAACTCTAGGTCTGAAACACATTTCAGAAATGCCTGAGCCTTCACTGGGTTTACTGGAATGCGAGAAAGAAAAAATCTTCTCACAGGTGGTCTTACCTTGAAACCTATTCTGTACCCTTGTGAAACAATGTTCTGAATCCAAAGACTGTGAATCGAATTGATCCAAATATCTTTGAAAAATCGTAACCTGCCCCCTACCAGCTGTGCTGGAATGAGGGCCGCACCTTCATGTGGACTTGGGAGCTGGTTTTGACTTTCTAAAAGGCTTGGATTTATTCCAGACTGGAGATGGTTTCCAAACGGAAACCGTTCCTTTAGGTTTAGGGGAAGGGTCAGGCTTCTGTTCCTTATTCTAACGAAAGGAACGAAAACGATTAGCAGCCCTATATTTGCCTTTAGATTTTTTGTCCTGAGGCAAAAAGGTTCCTTTCCCCCCAGTAACAGTTGAAATAATTGACTCCAACTGTGAACCAAATAATTTATTACCTTGGAAAGAAAGAGAAAGTAAAGTTGACTTAGAAGTCATATCTGCATTCCAAGATTTAAGCCATAAAGCTCTTCTAGCTAAAATAGCTAAAGACATATACCTGACATCAATTCTAATTATATCAAAAATGGCATCACAAATAAAGTTATTAGCATGTTGAAGAAGTTTAACAATGCTATAAGCATTATGGTCTGACACTTGTTGCGCTAAAGCCTCCAACCAAAAAGTGGAGGCTGCAGCAACATCAGCCAAAGAAATAGCAGGTCTAAGAAGATTACCTAAACATAAATAAGCTCTCCTTAGAAAGGATTCAAGCTTCCTATCTAAAGGATCCTTAAAGGAAGTACTATCCGCCGTAGGAATAGTAGTACGTTTAGCAAGAGTAGAGATAGCCCCATCAACTTTAGGGATTTTGTCCCAAAACTCTAATCTATCAGATGGCACAGGGTACAATTTCTTAAACCTTGGAGAAGGAGTAAATGAGGTACCCAGACTATTCCATTCCCTAGAAATTACTTCTGAAATAACATCAGGAACTGGAAAAACTTCTGGAATAACTACATGAGGTTTAAAAACCAAATTTAAACGCTTAGTAGATTTAGTATCAAGAGGACTAGACTCCTCCATATCTGCAATCAATACTTCTTTAAGTAAAGAACGAATAAATTCCATTTTAAATAAATATGAAGATTTATCAGTGTCAATATCTGAGGCAGAATCTTCTGAACCAGATAGATCCTCATCAGAAACAGATAAGTCAGAATGATGGCGGTCACTTAAAAATTCATCTGAAATATGAGAAGTTTTAAAAGACCTTTTACGTTTGCTGGAAGGAGGAATAACAGACAGAGCCTTCCTAATAGAATTAAAAACAAATTCTTTCACATTAACAGGGACATCCTGAACATTAGATGTTGAAGGAAAAACAACGGGTAAAGGATTATTACTAATGGAAACACTATCTGCATTAGAAAGTTTATCATGACAGCTAACACAAACTACAGCCGGAGGAACAGATACCAAAAGTTTACAACAAATGCACTTAACTTTGGTAGAACCAGCATCAGGCAGCGTCTTTCCAGAAGTAGATTCTGATCCAGGGTCAGGTTGAGACATCTTGCAATATGTAATAGAAAAAGCAACATATAAAGCAAAATTATCAAATTCCTTAAATGACAGTTTCAGGAATGGGAAAAAATGCCAAATGAACAAGCCTCTAGCAACCAGAAGCAATGAAAAAGTGAGACTTAAATAATGTGGAAAAAGGTGGAGACAAAAATGACGCCCACATTTTTTGGCGCCAAGAATGACGCCCACATTTTTTGGCGCCAAGAATGACGCCCACATTTTTTGGCGCCAAGAATGACGCCCACATTATTGGCGCCAAGTACAACGCCCATATTTTTTTGCGCCAAGTATGACGCAACATCCTCTGACGTTAAAAACGACGCCCACATTTTTTGGCGCAAAAAAAGTCTGTAACACACATACTTCAAAAAAATTACGCAACCACGAACAAACTTCCGGCGTCAACTATGGCGCCGGAAATGACAAAATTTTGCGCCAAAAAAGTTTGCGCCAAGAATGACGCAATAAATTGAAGCATTTTCTGCCCCCGCGAGCCTAACAGCCCGCAGGAAAAAAAGTCAATTGAAAATAATTTTAAGGTAAGAAAAAAATATTTATTCATATGCATTATCCCAAAAAATGAAACTGACAGTCTGAATGAAGGAATACTGATTATCCTGAATCATGGCAAATATAAGTTTAAACACATATATTTAGAACTTTACATATAAAGTGCCCAACCATAGCTTAGAGTGTCATAAATAAAATAAGACTTACTTACCCTAAGACACTCATCTACATATAGTAGATAGCCAAACCAGTACTGAAACGAGAATCAGTAGAGGTAATGGTATATAAGAGTATATCGTCGATCTGAAAAGGGAGGTAGGAGAAGAAATCTCTACGACCGATAACAGAGAACCTATGAAATAGATCCCCTAGAGGAAGACCATTGTATTCAAATAGGCAATACTCTCTTCACATCCCTCTGACATTCACTGCACTCTGAGAGGAAAACCGGGCTCCAGCCTGCTGCGAAGCGCATATCAACGTAGAATCTAGCACAAACTTACTTCACCACCTCCATGGGAGGCAAAGTTTGTAAAACTGAATTGTGGGTGTGGTGAGGGGTGTATTTGTAGGCATTTTGAGGTTTGGGAAACTTTACCCCTCCTGGTAGGAATGTATATCCCATACATCACTAGCTCATGGACTCTTGCTAATTACATGAAAGAAACATAATTTTTTATTTACATGGTTTAGAAACAGCATGCAATTTTAAACACATTTTCAATTTTCTTCTATTGTCTAATTTGTGTCATTCACTTGATATCCTTTGTTGAAAAGCATATATTAATAGGCTCAGTAGCTGCTGATTCTTGGCTGCACATAGATACCTTGTGTGATTGGCTCACCCAAGTGCATTGCTATTTCTTTAACAAATATCTGAAGAATAAAGCAAATTAAATAACAGAAGTAAATTGGAATGCTGTTTAAAAATGTTTTCTCTATCTTAATCATGAAAGAGAAACATTGGTTTTCATGTCCCTTTAACCCCATAAAATACTTGTATCTACTTTTGCAAACTGTACCAGTATGTTGTTACCCAACTAGAAAATGGTTGTGTACCTCAATTTATGCATAGAACTTATTGCTCCCACCATGCGTGTGTGTGTCCTGCTCCAGTGCTAATTTCCAGGAAGCTTCTACTAATTTTCCCCCTGAAATTAGCAGTAGTCGTTTCCACTAGTCTTGCTCCAGGATACACATTTTATGTTGCTCTGAAAATGTTTTTCAGAGAGCAGTTCTGTAGATCTTAACCCCGTCCAATATTTGTGTGTACTTTGCAGAACTATACCAAGGTGTCAGGTTACTAACTTTGTAACCGTTATACACTCTATTATGCACTCTTATCAGCCTGCAGCTTTTGTTTTCCACAAATAATGTCTGCCCTACGCCTGTGCCATATTGTAATGTTATTAACATTTCATGTGTTGTATTTGTTAATTTGCATACAGAATGTTGATTGGCTGTTGGTCTTTATACCATGTATGGTAAAGAGTTCAGTTAGTATAATAAACAGTTAGGGTTCGATTTATCAAACCGTTCTCCTTCCTTCGACTGCAGTTTGTCACAAGAGAACCTGCAGTCACGATTTATCAAGCAGCGGTCATAAGACCGCTGCTTCCCTACCCTCTTCTCCTTTTCTTAGGTGGAGAATAGGATTCGATTTATCAAGCCGTTCTCCTTCCTTCGACTGCAGGTTGTCACAAGAGAACCTGCAGTCACGATTTATCAAGCAGTGGTCATGAGACCTCTGCTTCCCTACCCTCTTCTCCATTTCTTAGGTGGAGAATTTCAATCTCCCCAGTCTTGTCCGACCGTGGAGATTAACAGCTGCTGCCCGCGTGTGGGCAGGGTGTGTGATTGCAGGTGAGCGCAAAATAGCGCTCACGTGCAATGTTAAATTCCAGCAGCAGATTGCTGCCCGCCAGAGACCTGGGGCGGACAGGTGCAAATATGTACGCCCCTGTTCGCCCTTAATTGATAAATTAGTGACTAGATGCAGATCTCAGTTCTCTGAGTTATTCCTTGGTAAGACATTCATTTGAGTGATTACACAAGAACAATACAAATATCACTGGGAATTTTTTACAGATTTTCCTCTGAATTTAAAGATAATTTCCAACATACTGGAAGTTATAACTTTGCTGTTCAGGAGGTTTCAAGTGGAACCTACAGTATATATTTTTATCTTTTTTGCTGCATGAGGTGCTTAAAACTTATATGTGCCATAGTAACACATTAAGCCCCATTTAGCAAGCTCCGTACAGAGCTTGAGGGCCTGTGTTTCTGGCGAGTTATGGAGCAGCGGTCTAAAGACCTCCATAACCCTGTTCGCCTGCTCTGATGAGGCAGACAGGAATCGCCACAATTCAACCAGATCGAGTACGATCAGGTTGATTGACTCCTCCCTGCTGGCGGTCGATTGGCCGCGAATAAGCAGGGGGCAGCGTTGCACCAGCAGCTCTTGTGAGCTGTTGGTGCAATGCTGAATACGGAGAGCGTATTGCTCTCCTCATTCAATTATGTCTGTCGGACCTGATCCACACTGTCGGATAGTATATTAAATTACATAATGTATACATAATATACAAAGGCCTCACTGGACTATTATCTAACTGCAAGAGGTAATTGGATCTCATATGTATCCCTCATATTTTAATTGAGCTATGTCCCATTTTTATTCAATATATTAATAAAGGTTATATTTTATTTTAGTGGGTTCTAATCTGCCTATTTAGTCTAGGCACAGAGTGCTAAACTTGCATGCTTTGGTGGAAAATACTCTTTTTTTTCCCACAAACAAAAAACTTTGCGGGACTGCCTTGATATGGTGCCATTGTTTGCTTTTTTTTGGCTATAGATAACACCCATCATCGCCGCCCATATTGGCACTGTATAGTAAATGATCCCTTGGAATATAGCCGCCCTGCCTAACCACTAATACTCCTAAACGAAAGTA
Organism: Bombina bombina; assembly: GCF_027579735.1. NCBI lineage: Eukaryota > Metazoa > Chordata > Amphibia > Anura > Bombinatoridae > Bombina > Bombina bombina. The sequence goes on from NC_069501.1 coordinate 293,756,374, forward strand.
CACCACGATTGCAAGCTAACACTACACTAATAAATATCTAAACCGCTACATACCCACCACAAGTATCTATCCTCAGTATCCTGTTAACCCCTATACCGCCACATACCCACCGCAAGTAACATCTAAACTATTAACCCCCATACTCCCACAAGTACCCATCTAAACTATTAACCCTTATACTGCCACTAGCATGCCGCAAATACCCATCTAAACTATTAACCCCTATACCGCCACATACCCACCGCAATTACCCATCTAAACTATTAACCCCTAAACTGTCACTAGCCCACCGCAAGTGCCCTACACTATTTACCCCTAAACCGTCACAACCCCCAATGCAAACCAACTCCCCCCTCTAGAACTAAACCCCTAAAATTATAAGTCAAAACACCCCCCTCTACAATTACAAGTAACCCCCTACACGGTTACACCCAAAAATAATAAAGTCTAACTAAAAAAACCTATTGTAAAAATGAACATGTAAAATAAAAAAGTATTCACCAAAAAAGCCCTAACAAAACCACAATTTTTAACTAACCTTGTGAAGATCAAGCTCCTCTTCATCAATGTCGGGGCCCATCTTCGTGGCAGTGGAGGCAGACTTTGGAGGCCTCTTCTGCTTCACAATCTTCTTCAACGTCCAGACCCCAACTTCATGGAGGTGGACTTCAGCGGCCTCTTCCGCCGCCTACGATCCGCATCTTCTTTCTTCAAGTCTCCAGCTCTCTTCCTAGAGCCGCCCTCTTCATGCGGTTACTGCTAAACACTGAATTTCAGGATGTGTGGAACCCCTTAATATAGGGGTACCGCTTCATCCCTATTGGCTGTTTTTTAATCAGTTTTTACAATGTAGTTGCTCATATGTGCTAAAACATGAAACCTATGCCAAGTTCAAAAATACCCCATTCCTCCCAAGTTAGGATAAATAGTATACAATACAAATACATTGCATGTGAACTGGCGCTAATAAAACTAAGGCAGTGTAAATAGTAGGTTCATCCACTAGTCAGGAAAAAAATATAATAATAAAATAGTATGCATCACATATAAAAAAAACAGCTGTGTGCTTGTTATATACCCAGTTTCAGGCGTCAACAAAGTAAAATCCAATAGCGGGACATCTCCATTTTAAAACAGGTAGCAATTGTTACCACTTGGTTAATATTATTCTTGTAAGGTACCTTACTTGCTTGTGATCCACTCACTTCGTTCCTCTGAAGTGACTTCCATGTTGTAATCTGAAGTAATGGTCACATGATTGGACTTGGCAGTATTGTGTCACTCACCCGTCATATACAGTCATGGCCAAAAATATTGGCACCCCTGCATTTCTGTCAGATAATGCACCACTTCGGGCAGAAACTCTTGCAATAACAAATGTTTAGGCATTCTCATCTGTATTTATTTTGTTTATATTGGTATAACACAAAAAAGTGGAGAGAAAAAAGCCAAATCTGACAGATTCCATGTAAAACTCAAAAAATGGACTGGACAAAATTATTGGCACCCTTAATTTATTATTTGGTAGCACACCCTCTGGAAAAAAATAACTGAAATCAATCGCTTCCTGTAACCATCAATGAGTTTCTTACACCTCTCTACTGGCATTTTGGACCACTCTTCTGTCCCCAACTGTTTCAGGTCTCTCAGACTGGAAGGGTTTCTTTTCCCAACTGCTATTTTGAGATCTCTCCACAGGTGCTCTATGGGATTGAGATCTGGACTCATTGCTGGCCAGTTCAGTACTCTTCATAGCTTTGTCTTAAACCATTTCTGGGTTCTTTTTGACGTGTGCTTTGGGTCATTGTCCTGCTGTAAGACCCATGATCTCTGACGGAGACCCAACTTTCTGACACTGGGCCCTACATTGCACCACAGAATTCTTTGGTAGTCTTCAGATTTCATAATGCCATGCACATAGTCAAGACATCCATTGCCTGAAGCAGCAAAGCAACCCCAAAACATCAGTGAACCTCCACCATGTTTGACTGTAAGGACTGTATTCTTTTCTTTTTTTTTTAAAACAGTAGAATGATGGGCTTTTCGTCTGTCCACAGCACATTCTCCCAAAATGATTTTGGCTTGCTCAGGTATGTTTTGGCAAACTCTAATCTGGCTTTTTTATGATTGTGTGTCAGCAGTGAGATCCTCCTGGTTCTCCTAACATAGTGTCCCTTTTTATTTAGATTGCGACGTATAGTGCGAGTTGACACATTTGTACCCTGTGCCTGAAGGTCAGCTTGAATTTGTTTGGAAGTTTATCGCGGTTTTTTATCCACCATTCAAACAATTCTTCTTTGCAATCTTTGATAAATTTTTCTCTTTCGTCCACGTCCAGGGAGATTAGCTACAGTGCCATGGGCTGTAAACTTCTTGACCGTGTTGCGCACAGTGGACACAGGAACATAAAGATCTCTGGAGATGGACTTGTAACCTTGAGATTGTCCATGCTTTTTCAAGATTTTTGTTCTCAAATCCTCAGACAATGCTTTTCTGCACTTTCTCTTCTCCATGCTCAGTGTGGCACACAGACACACAACATTTTTCACCATTTTAACTGGTTGCCGGTGTGATTTCTATATTGTCAGCACCTGTTAATTGGTACAGGTGAGTTTAATTACAAATTACAGGACTATCACAAACTTGGAATGCAATCATTTCTTACAATTTTGAGAAGGTGCCAATAATTTTGTCCAGTCCATTTTTGGAGTTTTGCGTGGAATGTGTCAGATTTGGCTATTTTTTCCTCCACTTTTTTGTGTCATACCAATACAAACAAAATAAATAAACATGAGAATGCCTAAACATTTGTAATTGCAACAATTTTCTGGGTGAAGTGGTGCATTATCTGACAGAAATGCAGGGGTGCCAATATTTTTGGTCATGACTATATATTGTTTATTTCTCTACCTGGATCCCGGGCATTGGATGAAAAGGGCCCCGGGCATTGAAGAAGATTGCGTAGCGGAGGCTGTGTAGGAGGCCGCCAAAGTCTGCATCTGCAAAGATGGGTCCCTGGATGAAAATGGCCCTGGCGTTGAAGAGGATTGCAAAGCAGAGGCAGCAGAAGAGGTCTCTGAAGTCTGCCTCCATGAAGATGGGAGCCTGGCACCTGGATGAAGAGGTCCCTGGTGTTGAATAAGATTGTGGATTAGAGGCAGCTTAAAGGAATATGAAACCCACATTTTTCATTTCATGATTCAGATATAGCATGCAATTTTAAGCAATTTTCTAATTTACTCCTATTATCAATCTTTCTTCGCTATTTTTATTTGAAAAGCAGGAATGTAAAGCTGGGAGCTGGCCAATTTTTGGTTCAGCACCTGGGTTGCACTTGCAGATTGATTTCTAAATGTACCCAACAATAAGCAAGCACTATCCAGGGTGCTGAATTTAAAATGGTCCGGCTCCTAAGCTCAATATTCCTGCGTTGCAAATAAAGATAGCAAGAGAATGAAGAAAAATTAATAATAGGAGTAAATTAGAAAGTTGCTTAAAATTGCGTGCTCTATCTGAATCATGAAAGAAAAAAAATTGAGTTTAGTATCCCTTTAAGAGACCACTGAAGTCTGGCTTTGTCTCCACGAAGATTAGCCCCAGGCTCCTTGACTTTGGATGAAGGGGGCCTCAGCGTTCTTAAAGAGGAGCTAGATTTTCACATGTTGATTAAAAATTTGGGTTTAGTTATATAAATATATATTTATGTTTGAAATAATAGACACAGCAAGCAACAACAAATCCTTTTTAAAATACATACAATACTTAAAGAAATGCTTTGCTGGCCTAGCCAGGCTCCTGGAACTAAGTGCCAGACCCGGTCTGTCTCTTCTTAAAAGGGGTGCCGATCAAGCATGGTGCAGGGGATCAAGTTGCCCTTTTAGTATGTTGTCAGCAATTTGATGAGGCACCTGGGGATACCAATTGTTTGGGGGTTCTACCTTCTGGCATGAATGGTTTTGCCCGCCCTCTGGCGGTCAGCTGCCGGCGTTTAGCCCATCTCCGTGACACATTTAAACATTGTTTATAATTTTAGCAACATGGCTCCTATAGTTATAAAAGGGAGGTTTAGTATAGTTTATTATAGTCAGGTATTTTTCAGACAGTAGACAGTATATGGGAGTTAGCTGGGGCATTCCAGGGGAGTGTAGGTTAGCCATTATGTAAGTATAGGCGGTATTAGGGACTTAGCTGGTCGTTCCAGGTGTGTGTAGGTTAGACGCGATGTAGGCGCTAATTTAGGTGTAGGTGATCGATGGGAGGTAGCGAAGCGGAGGAGTGTAGCTTAGATATAGGCGTTCAGGGGGAGGTAGCGGGGTGTGGTAGTGGTAGTTTCCTGCACTTTGATTTTAACATATTGACACCAGTGAGATATGTTTGAATCAGTGAAGTACAGGTTGGTAGGAGGGTAGCGGCCATGTTTGTCTTGCCAGCTATCAGCTGTTTAGACTACATTGCCTAACATAGTTAGAGTAGGTGTAGTGCAACTTAGGTCCTGCTGACAATATTTGGAGTGTGCCTACACAGAAACTATTTTTAGCTTCAGTGGTCGCACTGTCTGTGCCGTATAGGCCCCCAGCTGCAGCGAAATGCAGACAAGCGTTGATGTCAGCGATGTGGGTGGTGACATCACGCTCCCGTTGACTTCTATTGGGGAAACATTGCTGCTCACCGGCACTGCATAGCCACGGCTTTTTTTTTTTTTTTTTAAAACATCGGGGCGAATAACGCAAATTTAATAAAGGAATTAAGTTGGAAAGTGATTTAAAATTGTATGCGCCTTTAACAACTCCTAGGTTTTAGCGATAACACTAAACTGAATAGGCAAAATTGCGTAAGTGAAACGATTTCAAGCTATACTAAATGCTCTATACTTTAAATATAAATCAGTTTTAGCAAAAGGTGAAAAATGCATTTACCTAGCACAAACTTGCTGCTGTTTTACGTCACATAATTATTTCTAGACTTCTGCTCATCCAATCTTTCTGGTGCAACAGAAAACAAGTGTCAGCACGTTTACATGGTAACAGAGGACCAATCCAAAGTAACAGCACCAGAAAGCGTCTTTCATCACCACGTAAATGCTGACGTAAGGCTAGTTCTAGTCTTGCCCTCAATTACAATGGTGCCTAGAGCTTCGTTTGTATTAAATAATTACGTTGAAACCACATATTTTGAGAGTGCGCTTGGCATTTTGATATGTCATCGTAATACAGTTTTCAAATTGATACAGATTGGTACCATACACTTGTCAGCTTGATACAGACCAAGAATCAGTGCTTTAAACCATAATACATTGTATAGTATATAATTACTTGACGGGGTCATAGACACTTTAGTTTGCAGCTCAGTTGCAAGGATTTCTACGCTAATTTATGGCTTAGAGGTAACACACTGGAATACAAGCCAGCGGTACTGGGTTAATGCCTAAGTATGCCATGTAAAATGTATATATCCTTAGGTTGTCCTTGGGCTTGCTTTTCAAATAACTTAACCTTTTCTCCTTTTTCTACCATGTTTGAATAAAAGAACATTTGGAAATTCCTTATCAGAGATTATGGCAATATTAAGTCGATATTCTGTCTCTATATGGGATTAGACAGTACTTGTCTATTAGAATTTCACTACTAAGGACTAGGTTTTTCTGTTGATCAAAAGACATTGCTGATCAGATTGGAAAGATAGTTTCCATTTTCAGTGTCCCATTCAAATATAGGACCCCTGTTTTTTTTTTATAATCATTTCCCAGGATTTCAGGATTCTGTTTGAGGACAATTTATTTGAAGGCGCCTGCTTTCTTTTCATTGTGTTCTACCTCTGGAATCATGGGAGCAGACCCATACTGTGTCTACGCAAAATGGAAAAAATGTATTTACACTATTTTATTCCTGATCCAACAGGGTCAGTCCAGATCCACAATATACTGTATCTGAAGGAGGCATTCCTTCATGTTATCTTTCACAATGATCAATATTTCTCCCTAAGATTTTTTTTCTCACAACAAACATTATCAGTTGGTTGCCCTTTCATATCTGGAAATGGTGGCTGCATTGGACGCAGTTCCTTTTTGCTCATTTTCAGTTTACTTCTCTTCAGCTATCTATGGTATGTCAATGGACAAGGAATTAGTTCTACAACTAGTTCTAGATTCCTCAGATAAATAATCTCTATCCTGGTGGATAGGCAATACCTTTTTTGATCCTTGGGCATCTTTCATGATGGGATGCTACGTAGGAACTTCAAGGAGTCTAGTCTCCTCTGGAGGCAAGGTAACCTACCTTAATCTCTTGTTGATTATTTGGATCTCTGTCATTTGACTATACAGGAAGTGTCTCATACTTTATTTTGGGCTAAACAGTATCAATGGGGAGTTTGTATCCTGGGAATATAGAATGGGAAGAGAGCTTTCTAGGCTGCCAGTTTTCTAAAAGTTTGCCCACTCTTTTTCTAGGTGGGGTCCCCCAGAAATATATCTGCTGGCCTCTCAACTAAAACCTCAGGCTTTAGTGCAACCATGATTGATGCTTTAGTGCACCCATGATTTTTTCTTCTGGCATCCTATTTCCTCCATTTGTTTTTCTTCCAAGAATTATAGCTCAAATCAAGTAGGACTATACTTTAGTCCTTCTAATAGCTCTTGCTTGGTCACGCTGATCCTTGCATGTAGACTTTATTCCTCTGTTTTTTACTCAGTGCCAAGACTTATTGTTCAGAGTCCACTATATTATCCTCATCTTAAATCTCAGAATTGATGACATGAAGTTTGACATCTTAGTTTTAAAAGCACAGAGAGTTTTTTTCTGTTGCTGTCATCTATTTGCTTTTACGGGTCAGGATCCCAGTAATGCAAAACATTTTCCTCAGACAATGGAGGAAATTCTTTGTGCAAATTATTTTGCTTGTTTAGTTATTTTCTCCTTCCATGGAGTATACATTTTCTTAGCTCTGCAGCGTCCTCCCCTTGGACCATATGTAATAAATATTTTAATCTTCTGTTTCAAAGAATTAATTTTCTTAACCTGAGTCTCTGAACTATCAGTTCTCTCCTTTGACAAGGACAAAGCTGTTCTTCATACTGCAATGGTTATTGAAACAAATCACCCACCTTGAAAATAATCACATTTTGTTGCTTTGCAGCCTGAAATAAAGACAGACACAGCTTTTGTTTATCCAGTTCTAATTACTCAGTGCAACTTATAACATCCAAGTGAAAGATATAACACCAATATGTCAGACAAAAATAAAGACAATTCAAAAACAGCATCACTGAGTTGGAAAAAGGATCACCCCCTCCTAAATTTACTTGTAAACTCAATCAGGTGTAGCTAATCACCTTCTCAACGGCGCACACACAAAACCATTTGACCTTCAACTGTGATCAGCTGTGGACTTATTGATTAGCTCAGCATGAAAAGGGCTTTCCTGGAGCATCTCAGTTCCTGGTAGTGCAACTGAAGCAAACAGTCAACTAAGGATGGCAAGGCACTGTCAAAAGATATCCGGGATAAAGTTGTGGACAGGCACAAGTCAGGAGATGGATACAAGAAAATATCAAAGGCTTTATTAATACCTAGAAGCACAGTGAAGACTTATTATTAAGAAGTGGAAGGTATTTGGTACAACACAGACCCTCTCTGGATCAGGATGTCGCTCCAAACTGGATGAAAGAGCCAGGAGGAAACTGGTCAGAGAGGCTACCAAGAGGCCCACAGCAACTCTGAAGCAGTTGCAGGAATTTATGACAAAGAGTGGTCATTGTGTGCATGCAACAACATCACAAATTCTCCACAAATGTGGCTTGTATGGGAGGGTTGCAAGAAAAAAAGCCACTCCTCAAGACAGGCCACATGCAGTCACAACTGAGCTTTGCCATAACACACCTAGGAGATTCTGAGGCCACGTGGAAAAAGGTGCTATGGTCAGATGAGACTAAAATTGAATTGTTTGGCCTCAACACCAAACTATATGTCTGGAGGAAATCCAGTACAGCTCACCATCCAAATAACACTATACCTACAGTAAAGCATGATGGTGATAATATCCTGTCATGGAGATGTTTCTCTGCAGCAGGCACTGGAGCACTTGTCAGGATAGAAGGAATAATGGATGGGGCAAAACACTGTCAAATTCTTGTAGAAAATCTGCTGCCCTCTGCCAGGAAATTGTCAATGGGAAGAAGGTTAACCTTCAAACATAACAATGACCCAAAGCACACAGCAAAAATGACCACACAGTGCTTGAAGGAGAAAATGGTGAATGTCATTGCATAGCCTAGTCAGGGCCCAGACTTAAACCCCATTAAATATCTGTGGCATGACTTGAAGACTGCAATCCACAAACTGTCACCATCAAATGTAATGGAACTGGAGCAGAAGAGTGGGCAAATATTGCACAGGCTAGATGTGCAAAGTTATTAGAGACATATCCCAACAGACTAAAGGCTGTAATTAAAGCAAAAGGTGGTTCAACAAATACTGACACAAGGGGGTGATCTTTTTTCCAACCTTTGTTTTTGAATTGTCTTTATTTTTGTCTGACATGTTGGCGTTATATGTTTCACTTGGATATTATAAGTTGCACTGAGTAATAACTGGATAAACAAAAACATAATTTATGCTTACCTGATAAATTTATTTCTCTTGTAGTGTATCCAGTCCACGGATCATCCATTACTTATGGAATATATTCTCCTTCCCAACAGGAAGCTGCAAGAGTCCACCCACAGCAAAGCTGCTATATAGCTCCTCCCCTAACTGCCATATTCAGTCATTCGACCGAAAACATGCAGAGAAAGGAAAAACCATAGGGTGCAGTGGTGACTGTAGTTCAAATGAAAAAATTACCTGCCTTAAAGTGACAGGGCGGGCCGTGGACTGGATACACTACAAGAGAAATAAATTTATCAGGTAAGCATAAATTATGTTTTCTCTTGTTAAGTGTATCCAGTCCACGGATCATCCATTACTTATGGAATACCAATACCAAAGCTAAAGTACACGGATGATGGGAGGGACAAGGCAGGTACTTAAACAGAAGTTACCACTGCCTGTAAAAAAACCCTTTCTCCCAAAAATAGCCTCCGAAGAAGCAAGGTATCAAATTTGTTAAATTTGAAAAGTATGAAGCGCAGACCAAGACTCCGTCTTGTAAATCTGTTCAACAGAAGCCACATTTAAAAAAGGCCCAAGTGAAAACCACAGCTCTAGTAGAATGAGCTGTAATCCCTTCAGGAGGCTGCTGTCCAGCAGTCTCATAAGCTAAATTAATTATGCTTTTTAACCAAAAAGACAGAGAGGCTGCTGAAGTCTTTTGACCTCTCCTCTGTCCAGAATAGACAACAAACAAGGTGAACGTTTGATGAAAACTGTAGTAGCTTGTAAGTAAAACTTTAAAGCACAAACCACGTCCAATATTGTGTAATAGACGTTCCTTCTTTGAGGAAGGATTAGGATACAAGCATGGAACAACTATCTCTTGAGTGATGTACTTGTTAGATACCACCTTAGGAAAAAACCCAGGTTGGTACGCAGGACTACCTTATCCGTACGAAGGACCAGATAAGGAGAATCACATTGTAACACAGATAACTTGGAGACTCTACGAGTCGAGGAATTAGCTACCCAAAAGGAACTTTCCAAGATAAAGATTGATATCTATGGAACAAAAAAGGTTCAAACGGAACTTCTTGAAGAAGCTTAAGAATCAGGTTTAAGCTCCATGGCGGAGCAACAGTTTTAAACACAGGCTTGGATCTAACCAAAGCCTGACCAAATGCCTGAACGTCTAGAATACCTGCCAGACGCTTGTGCAAAAAAATAGACAGAGTAAAAATCTGTCCCCTTTTAAGGAATTAGCTGACAACCCTTTTCTCAAAAACATCTTGGAGAAAAGATAATATCCTGGGAATCCAGACTTTACTCCATGAGTAACCCTTGGATTCATAACAATCAGATATTTACACCATATCTATGTTCAATTTTCCTAGAGACAGGCTTTCATGTCTGTATTAAGGTATCAATGACTGACTCGGAGAAGCCATGCTTTGATAACATCAAGCGTTCAGTCTCCAGGCAGTCCATCTCAGATTGATTCTATTTAGATGGTTGAAAGGACCCTGAGGTAGAGGGACCTGTCTCAGAAGCAGAGACCGTGATGGAAAGGATGACATGTCCACCAGATCTGCATACCAGGTCCTGCGTGGCTACGCAGGCGCTGTCAAAAACACCAAAGCCCTCTCCTGCTTGGTCTTGACCTCCGGAGGAAATCCCACTCCCCCGGAAGAAAAGTCTGACGACTTAGAAAATCCACCTCCCAGTTCTCAACATCTGGGATATGGATAGCTGATAGACAAGAGTGAGTCTCTGTCCAGTGAATTATTGTAAGACTTCTAACATCGCTAGGGAACTTCTGTTCCCCCTTGATGGCTGATGTAAGCCACAGTCGTGTATATTGTCCGACTGAGTATGATGTACCTCAGAGTTGCTAACTGAGGCCAAGTCTGAAGAGCATGGAATATCACTCCCAGAATATTTATTAGAAGGAGGGTCTCCTCCTAAGTCCACTATCCCTGAGCCTTCAGGGAGTTCCAGACTGCATCCCAACCTAAAAGGCTGGCATCTATTGTAACAATTGTCCCATCTGACCTGCGGAAGGTCATACCCTTGGACAGATGGACCCGACAGTCACCAGAGAAGAGAATCTCTGGTCTCTTGGTCCAGGTTTAACAGGGGGACAAATCTGTGTAATCCCCGTTCCTCTGACTGAGCATGCATAGTTGCAGCGGTCTGAAATGTAGACGTGCAAACGGTACTATGTCCCTTGCCGCTACCATTAAGCCGATTTCATTCATGTACTGAGCCACCGAAGGGCGCGGATGGGATGAAAAAAACACGGCAGAAATTTAGAAACTTTGACAACCTGGACTCCGTCAGGTAAATTTTCATTTCTACAGAATCTATCAGAGTCCCTAGGAGGGAAACCCTTGAGATTGGGGATAGAGAACTCTTTCCTTGTTCACTTTCCACCCATGTGATCTCAGAAATGCCAGTACTACGTCCGTATGAGACTGGGCAATTTGGATGTTTGACGCCTGTATCAGGATGTCGTCTAAATAAGGGGCCACTTCTATGCCCCGCGGTCTAAGGACCGCCAAAGCGACCCCAGAACCTCCATAAAGATTCTTGGGGCTGTAGATATCCCAAAGGAAAGAGCTACAAACTGGTAATGCCTGTCTAGAAAGGCAAACCTGAAAAACGATGGTGATCTTTATGCATCACAATGTGAGGATAAGCATCCTTCAAATCCATTGTAGTCCTCTATTGACTCTCCTGGATCATAGTTAAGATGGTACGAATAGTTTCCATCTTAAATGACGGAATTCTGAGGAATTTGTTTAAGATCTTTAGATCCAAAATAGGTCTGAAGGTTCCCTCTCCTTGGGAACCACAAACAGATTTGAGTAAAAACTCTGTCCCTGTTCCTCTCTTGGAACTGGATGGATCTCGTACACAATGTAAGAATTCCTCCTTCTTTATCTGGTTTGCAGATAACTGTGAAAGGCGAAATCTCCCCTTTTTTTGGGGGGGAATCTTTGAAATCCAGAAGATATCTCTGGGATATAAATTCCAATGCCTAGGGATCCTGGGCATCTCTTGCCCACGCCTGGGCGAAGAATGAAAGTCTGCCCCCTATAGGATCCGTTACCGGATAGGGGTCCGTTCCTTCATGCTGCCTTAGAGGCAGCAGCAGGCTCCTTGGCCTGCTTATCTTTGTTCCAGGTCCGATTGTCTCCAGACCGCCTTGGACTGAGCAAAAATTCCCTCTTGTTTTGCCTTAGAGGAAGAGGATGCCACACCTGCCCTGAAGTTTTTAAAAAAGATACGAAAATTAGACTTTTTTTTTTTTTTTTTTTTGCCCTTGATTTAGACCTATCCTGAGGAAGGGCATGACCTTTTCCTCCAGTGATATAAGCAATAATCTCCTTCAAACCAGGCCCGAATAGGGTCTGCCCCTTGAAGGGAAGTTAAGTAGCTTATTTATTAAAGTCACGACAGCTGACCATGATATAAGCCATAGCGCTCTGCGCGCCAGTATAGTAAAAAACAGAATTCTTAGCCGTTAGTCTAGTCAAATGAACAAGGCATCAGAAAACAAAGGAATTGGCTAGCATAAGCTTGTCAAATATATTCATCCAATGGAGTCGCTTAACTGTAAAGCCTCATCAAGAGACTCAACCCAGAACGCCGCAGCAGCAGTGACAGAAGCAATGTATGCAAGGGGCTGCAGGATAAAACCCTGTTGAATAAACATTTTTTATCCATTGGATCTAAAAAGCACAACTGTCCTCGTCAGAGGTAGTGGTACGCTTAGCTAGAGTAGAAACTCTTCTCTCCACCTTAGGAACTGTCTGCCAGAAGTCCCGTGTGGTGGTAACTATTAGAAAACATTCTTCTAAAAAATAGGAGGGGAAGAGAACGGCACACCTGGTCTATCCCATTCCTTATTAAAAAAATTTTAGTAAACCTCTTTAGGTATTGGAAAAACATCAGTACACACCGGCACTGCATATTATTTATCCAGTCTACACAATTTCTCTGGCCCTGCGATTGTACACATTCATTCAGAGCAGCCAAAGCCTCCCTGAGCAACAAGTGGAGGTTCTCAAGCATAAATTTTAAATGTAGAAATATCAGAATCAGGTTAAATCATCTTCCCTGAGTCAAAAACAATCACCCACAGACTAAGCATATTGTGAGGTAGTATCATACATGGTTCTTAAAGCGTCTGTATGCTCTGTATCTACCCCCAGAGCTAACTGCTTTCCTTTAATTTCAGGTAGTCTGACTAATACTGCTGCCAGAATATTATTCACCACCTTTGCCATGTCTTGTAAAATAAACGCTATGGGCGCCCTTGATGTACTTGGCGCCATTTGAGCGTGAGTCCCTGAAGCGGGAGTCGAAGGGTCTGACACGTGGGGAGAGTTAGTCCGCATAACTTTCCCCTTGACAGAATCCCCTGGTAAAAGAAACGCTATGGGTGCCCTTGATGTACTTGGCGCCATTTGAGCGTGAGTCCCTAAAGCGGGAGTCAAAAGGTCTGACACGTGGGGAGAGTTAGTCGGCATAACTACCCCCACGACAGAATCCTCTGGTGATAATGTTTTTAAAGACAAAAAATGATCTTTATTGTTTAACATGAAATCAGTACATCTGGTACACATTCTAAGATGGGGTTCCACCATGGCTTTAAAACATAATGAACACAGAGCTTCCTCTATGTCAGACATGTTAGAACAGACTAATAATGAGACTAGTAAGCTTGGAAAACACTTTAAATCAAGTTAACAAGCAAATATATAAAACGTTACTGTGCCTTTAAGAGAAACAAATTGTCAAAATTTGAAAAACAGTGAAAAAAAGGCAGTAAAACAAACGAAATTTTTACAGTACATGTAATAAGGTAACAGAGCATTGCACCCACTTGCAAATGGATGATTAACCCCTTAATGCAAAAAACAGATAAAAAAAATAAAAAATAAAAAATAATGACAGACGTTTTTAAAAACAGACACAACAAACTGCCACAGCCAACAGTGGGAAGCTTCAGTTAACTGTTTCTATGCAAAATTTAAGCCAGCCATGTGGAAAAAACTTAGGCCCAATAAGTTTTATCACCAAACATATGTTAAAAAACGATTAAACATGCCAGCAAACGTTTTAAAACACATTTTTACAAGAGTATGTATCTCTATTAATAAGCCTGATACCAGTCGCTTTTACTGCATTTAAGGCTATACCAACATTACAGTGTTATCACCAATGTACGTTAAAAAACGATTAAACATGCCAGCAAACGTTTTAAAACACATTTTTATAAGAGTATGTATCTCTATTAATAAGCCTGATACCAGTCGCTATCGCTGCATTTAGGCTTTACTTACATTACTTCGGTATCAGCAGTATTTTCTTAGTCAATTCCATTCCTAGAAAAATATTTTACTGCACATACCTTATCTGCAGGAAAACCTGCACGCCATTCCCCCTCTGAAGTACCTCACTCCTCAGAATGTGTGAGAACAGCAAATGGATCTTAGTTACGTCTGCTAAGATCATAGAAAAACGCAGGCAGATTCTTCTTCCAAATGCTGCCTGAGATAAACAGCACACTCCGGTGCCATTTAAAAATAACAAACTTTTGATTGAAGAATAAACTAAGTAGAAAGCACCACAGACTCTCACGACCTCCTATCTATGTTGAGGCTTGCAAGAGAATGACTGAATATGGCAGTTAGGGGAGGAGCTATATAGCAGCTTTGCTGTGGGTGGACTCTTGCAGCTTCCTGTTGGGAAGGAGAATATATTCCATAAGTAATGGATGATCCGTGGACTGGATACACTTAACAAGAGAAAACTGTGTCTGTCTTTATTCAGGCTGCAAAGCAACAACATGTGATTATTTTCGAAGTTGGGTGATTCTTTTCAATAACCACTGTACATATGATTTCTTAACTAAGGTTGTTACATCTATAATGTATTCAAATAAATCATTGTTTCCTTCCTTGTACCTGGCTTCTTTTATCTAAGGCGTAGCTTCTCCATAACCTAGATGTGGTAAAATCAAAAAGGCCTGTGACAGATACCTTTAGAAGCAAGAGCGGCATACGACTAATCAGAAAGCATAAGGTGATTTGTACACAATTTGCAAAGCAGGGGGGATTTTATCAATCAGCTTGCAAAAAAATACACTTAAAGGGACAGTCTACACCAGAATTTTTATTGTTTAAAAAGATAATCCCTTTATTACCCATTCCCTAGGTTTGCATAACCAACAGTTATATAAATACACTTTTTTACCTCTGTAAACTGCCCCCTTATTTCAGTTTTTTTGAGACATCCATTTTAGCCAATCAGAGCTGGCACACTGGAACTCCACGTGCGTGAGCACAGTGTTATCTATATGACACATGAACTAACACCCTCTAGTGGTGAAAAACTGTCAAAATGCCCTGAGAGAAGAGGCAGCCTTAGAAATTTTCATATGAACCTCCTAGGTTTAGCTTTCAACTAAGAATACCAAGAGAACAAAGCAAAATTTGTGATAAAATTAAATTGGAAAATTGTTTAAAATTACATTCTCTATCTGAATCATGAAAGTTTATTTTGGACTAGACTGTCCCTTTAAGCCAATTTCTCCTCAATGGAGTCTTGGTTTTTAGGATTTTCCAAGCTTCTTGATTTTTGAGCCTTTGCATTAGGTAGATACCATGCTTTTAATCCTGGAATTTGTTTTGTCTTTTAGCATGTTCTTTTGCTTAGAGTTTTTGAGTTGTGTGCTTTTTCTTGTGATTCTCATTTTTTCATCTGGATCAGGCAGTTTTTAGGACTTAGATTTTTCTTTCTTCCTAAACTTATGTCTTCCGATAATATGAGTAGGGAAATTGTTTATCCCTCTTTTTCTCCTAATTCTAGGAATTATTCTGGGCATTTAAAGGGCCATTATGCACATCAAAATTTGGGCTAATTTGATAAAACTCTTGATGTATAAAAAGTTTACAATTGACATGCATTATTTTTTTACTTCTAAAGAGTTAAAAATGGGGAAGAAACTTGCAGTGTTTTTACTGCATATAGAGTCAATCATCCTACACACTTAGAGTTTCTACCTCAGTCCCTAACTAGTGTGTTTACTGACAGCCCTCCTGCTGGAGTTATCTATGTAATGTAGTTTGCACATAAACACTGCACAAAGCACAACAATGAAAATAACTTTAAATAAGAGAAAATATACTTTGTCCATTTAACTCATAAAACTAGTTTAATGCACAGCTAATAATGTGTGTTACTAGTAAATATCTAAACCAGTAAAATATGTTATGAACACTAAATGAGTCTAGGGGGTTGCTTCAAATACTTTTAACTATAAAGTATCAAATATCACATCATTAGTAATTTGATGTATGTCAGCAAATAGAGTTCACAAATCCATGAATATCTGATGTGTGTTTGTTGTGAGATTAAATGCTTGTTTAATAAATGTTTTGGTTAATTAATATGTTGTTCTTATGGCTATTAGGCTACAGTACTACCTCTTACAATGGTTATGTATATGTTAGGAATTGTTAGCATGACCTAGCGCCATCTTGTTCTTGGCCGCCATTTTGGCTTAGGCATCCATCTTGTCTAATGAATCTTTTATTATAGCAGTTATTATGTAGTGAGAAATATGCTGATGTTAGTAAAAATTGTATTAGTATTACTGGCCTTGCAAAGGTTCCTGGCAAGGCGCCTGGAAGTCTTATCTAGGTAAGATGGCCAAACGACCTTGCTTTAGGCTGAAATATGCGCACAGATGTATTTTCGCTACTGTTATAAGAAACACTCCTTCATACTCCTCTTTCTCTCATATTTTAATAAGCTTCTTTTGTTCATGAAATATGGTATGATATGACGTGGTCATAACGTGTCATCAAGTTAACCCTGTATGCTGTAATTGTTGCCTATAAGACATGTTGTGTGTCTTTCAATAAAAGGAGAATAGTTTTAGATCATTGCTGCGTGGTCTGAATTACTGTTCTCTGGACGTCCTTATCAAATAATCTATTCATCTCCGGTTGGTACGGTGTGCCTGAGGCCCAGTCCTGAACTGACACACTGCCCCCCCCCCCCCCTAAAAAAAACATAATTAATGCTTACCTGATAAATTTATTTCTCTTGTGGTGTATCCAGTCCACGGATCATCCATTACTTGTGGGATATTCTCATTCCCAACAGGAAGTTGCAAGAGGACACCCACAGCAGAGCTGTTATATAGCTCCTCCCCTAACTGCCATATCCAGTCATTCGACCGAAAACACGCAGAGAAAGGAGAAACCATAGAGTGCAGTGGTGACTGTAGTTTAAATGAAAAAATTACCTGCCTTAAAATGACAGGGCGGGCCGTGGACTGGATACACCACAAGAGAAATAAATTTATCAGGTAAGCATAAATTATGTTTTCTCTTTTAAGGTGTATCCAGTCCACGGATCATCCATTACTTGTGGGATACCAATACCAAAGCTAAAGTACACGGATGAAGGGAGGGACAAGACAGGTACTTAAACGGAAGGTACCACTGCCTGTAAAACCTTTCTCCCAAAAATAGCCTCAGAAGAAGCAAAAGTATCAAATTTGTAGAATTTTGAAAAAGTAGGAAGCGAAGACCAAGTCGCCGCCTTGCAAATCTGTTCAACAGAAAGGCCCATGTGGAAGCCACAGCTCTAGTAGAATGAGCTGTAATCCTTTCAGGAGGCTGCTGGCCAGCAGTCTCATAGGCTAAGCAGATTATGCTTCTTAGCCAAAAAGAAAGAGGTTGCCGAAGCCTTTTGACCTCTCCTCTGTCCAGAGTAGACAACAAACAAAGCAGATGTTTGATGAAAATCTTTAGTAGCTTGTAAGTAAAACTTTAAAGCACGAACCACGTCCAGATTGTGTAATAGACGCTCCTTCTTTGAAGAAGGATTAGGACACAAAGATGGAACAATCTCTTGATTGATATTCTTATTAGATACCACCTTATGTAAAAACCCAGGTTTGGTACGCAGGACTACCTTATCTGCATGGAAGATCAGATAAGGAGAATCACATTGTAAAGCAGATAACTCGGAGACTCTACGAGCCGAGGAAATAGCCACCAAAAAAATAACTTTCCAAGATAAAAGTTTGATATCTATGGAACGAAGAGGTTCAAACGGAACTCCTTGAAGAACCTTAAGAACCAGGTTTAAGCTCCATGGCGGAGCAACAGGTTTAGACACAGGCTTGATTCTAACTAAAGCCTGACAAAATGCCTGAACGTCTGGAACATCTGCCAGACGCTTGTGCAAAAGAATAGACAGGGCAGAAATCTGTCCCTTTAAGGAACTAGCCGACGATCCTTTTTCCAAAACCTTCTTGGAGAAAGGATAATATCATGGGAATCCTGACCTTACTCCATGAGTAACCCTTGGATTCACACCAATAAAGATATTTACGCCATATCTTATGGTAAATTTTCCTGGTGACAGGCTTTCGTGCCTGTATTAAGGTATCAATGACTGACTCAGAGAAGCCACGCTTTGATAAAATCAAGCGTTCAATCTCCAGGCAGTCAGTCTCAGAGAAATTAGATTTGGATGATTGAAAGGACCTTATAGTAAAAGGTCTTGTCTTAACGGCAGAGTCCAAGGTGGAAAGGATGAAATGTCCACTAGATCTGCATACCAGGTCATGCGTGGCCACCCAGGCGCCATCAAGATCACTGATGCTCTCTCCTGCTTGATCTTGGCAATCAGACGAGGGAGCATAGGAAACGGTGGAAACACATAAGCCAGGTTGAAAGACCAGGGCGCTGCTAGAGCATCTATCAGCGTCGCCTTGGGATCCCTGGACCTGGATCCGTAACAAGGAAGCTTGGCGTTCTGGCGAGACGCCATGAGATCCAGCTCTGGTTTGCCCCAACGATGAACCAATTGTGCAAACACCTCCGGAATGAGTTCCCACTCCCCCGGATGAAAAGTCTGACGACTTAGAAAATCCGCCTCCCAGTTCTCTACACTTGGGATATGGATAACTGACAGGTGGCAGGAGTGAATCTTTGCCCAGCGAATTATCTTTGAGACTTCTAACATCGCTAGGGAACTCCTTGTTCCCCCTTGATGGTTGATGTAAGCCACAGTCGTGATGTTGTCCGACTGAAATCTGATGAACCTCAGAGTTGCTAACTGAGGCCAAGTCTGAAGAGCATTGAATATCGATCTCAGTTCCAGAATATTTATTGGAAGGAGTGTCTCCTCCTGAGTCCACGATCCCTGAGCCTTCAGGGAATTCCAGACTGCACCCCAACCTAGAAGGCAGGCATCTGTCGTTACAATTGTCCAATCTGGCCTGCTAAAGGTCATACCTTTGGACAGATGGACCCGAGATAGCCACCAGAGAAGAGAATCCATGGTCTCTTGATCCAGATTTAGTAGAGGGGACAATTCTGTGTAATCCCCATTCCACTGACTGAGCATGCATAGTTGCAGCGGTCTGAGATGTAGGCGTGCAAAAGGCACTATGTCCATTGCCGCTACCATTAAGCCGATTACTTCCATGCACTGAGCCACCGAAGGGCGAGGAATGGAATAAAGAATCCGGCAGGAATTTAGAAGTTTTGATAACCTGGACTCCGTCAGGTAAATTTTCATTTCTACAGAATCTATCAGAGTCCCTAGGTAGGAAACTCTTGTGAGGGGGACTAGAGAACTCTTTTCCTCATTCACCTTCCACCCATGCGACCTCAGCAATGCCAACACTATGTCCGTATGAGACTTGGCAATTTGGAAGTTTGACGCCTGAATCAGGATGTCGTCTAAATAAGGGGCCACTGCTATGCCCCGCGGCCTTAGGACCGCCAGAAGCAACCCCAGAACCTTCGTAAAAATTCTTGGGGCTGTAGCTAACCTGAAGGGAAGAGCTACAAGCTGGTAATGCCTGTCTAGAAAGGCAAACCTGAGAAACCAATGATCTTTGTGTATCAGAATGTGAAGATAAGCATCCTTTAAATCCACTGTAGTCATGTACTGACCCTCCTGGATCATAGGTAGGATGCTGGATGTCTCAGTCTGTAATTTTAACTGCGCAAAAAAGTGCTAATTTAGTCCCCTCCCACTCATACTACAACAGTGGAAAGCCTCAGGAAACTGTTTCTAGGCAAAATTTAAGCCAGCCATGTGGAAAAAACTAGGCCCCAATAAAGTTTTATCACCAAAGCATATATAAAAACGCTTAAACATACCAGCAAACATTTTATACTGCAAATTTATAAGAGTATTACCTCTGAAAGTAAGCATACCAGTCACTATTAAATCACTGTATCCAGGCTTACCTTACATAAATCCGGTATCAGCAGCATTTTCTAGCATTTACAGCTCTAGAATTTTTTTTAACTGCACATACCTCATAGCAGGTTAACCTGCACACCCATTCTCCCGCTTAAGTTACCTCTCTCCTCAGTCATATGTGAGAACAGCAATGGATCTTAGTTACAATCTGCTAAGATCATAGAAAACGCAGGCAGATTCTTCTTTTATTTACTGGCTGGGATAAAATAGTACAACTCCGGTACCATTTAAAATTAAACTTTTGATTGAAGAAAAAAAACTAACTATATTTCACCACTTCTCTATTACTACCTCCATGCGTGTTGAGAGTTGCAAGAGAATGACTGGATATGGCAGTTAGGGGAGGAGCTATATAACAGCTCTGCTGTGGGTGTCCTCTTGCAACTTCCTGTTGGGAATGAGAATATCCCACAAGTAATGGATGATCCGTGGACTGGATACACCTTACAAGAGAAACAACACCTAACAGTATATGTCTAATAATGCATCATTAGAATGGCTTTCTATGCTTCAAAAGAAAAATATGGATTATGACCATAATACATCACAACATACTGTTAAAGATAAAAGTAAAAACACGTGAAGATTAAAAAATATTTTATTTACAACTTCTTTATACATATTTGTACAATGTTCCGATTTAAAACAGCAATTGATAATTCTAAATCAAGAGTTAAAAATCAAAAAGGCCTGTCACAAAAAGGGTATTTACAAAAAGGTAATCCTTATCTAAAGGATGTCGAATAGCCCTGGGGTTTATATCTTTGTAAGATATGTCAATAAACACATCTGAAGATGGCTTGGAGTTTTAAAGAAGTAATTCAACAACTACAATATTGTAATAAGCATAAATAGTATTACACTGCAAATGCATGAAATGTTTTATATATGAAATGTTAAACCCTGTATAAAACAAGCAAGCATTTTTAGTACAATATGCATAAAGTGTATGCACCATTTAAATGCTGATTATTTGAAGATAAAGGGAAATTACTGAAAATGAATTCATTCCATATAATAGACATTTTAGAATACAGTATACTACTTTGCCATTGTGATTGGGTGAAAGTGATAAATAGCTGGGGTTATAATCAGGCCTCATTTCAAACACTGTTATCAGCAATATGCTCAGACTGAACCTAATATTAGATAAAGCCTATGCCAGTTTTATGCCACATTAATCAGGTGAGATCCATGGCATTGCAGCCATATGCCCACATTAGTCAAACACCCTTGTAGCTCCTATGAAATAAAGTGTTCTCCACAGAAGATTTTGCAAGATGGGTGGTGGCATTATGAAGTAGCCAGCGGGCATTGTAAAATTTCTGTACTAATTCTGGCCACTTTGAAATGGCCAGAAACAATATTTTTTTACCGTTCCTGCTGCATTATATAGAAAAGGTGCAGGAGGGCTATTTGCAGCTTAATCTAAGTTAAGACTTTAAGATAACTAAAGTGTAGACTGTCCCTTTAAGTGTCATTTTTTTAACTTATATTTTACTGGACAAGTTAAACTACCAGACACCTGGCAACAGTAGTAGAGAGTAGTCATTGTTAAAGGGACACTGAACCCAAATTTTTTCTTTCGTGATTCAGATAGAGCATGCAATTTTAAACTTTCTAATTTACTCCTATTTTTTCTTCGTTTTCTTGCTATCTTTATTTGAAAAAGAAGGCATCTAAGCTTTTTTTGGGGGGTTCAGAACTCTGGACAGCACTGTTTTATTGGTGGATGAATTTATCCACCAATCAGCAAGGACAACCCAGGTTGTTCACCAAAAATGGTCCGGCATCTAAACTTACATTCTTGCATTTAAAATAAATATACCAAGAGAATTAAGAAAATTTGATAATAGGAGTAAATTAGAAAGTTGCTTAAAATGACATGCTCTATCTGAATCATTAAAGAAAAAATGTGGGTACAGTGTCCCTTTAAGTAATGTAGGAGTTGTCTCTAACAACTAAAGAGCAATGCACACCTACTTATCAATAGTGGATAAACATGCATTTCTTGCAAGTTAGTGGTTTGTTTAACCCATTTGTGACAGGCGACGTACCCTTACGTCGGATGTCACAAGGGCTGGAAGAGGAGTGCAGGCCTCGCAAAAGAAGCATACAGAAATAGCATGGTCTCACTGCTGTCAGAGAGACTTGCACTCCATCCCTGGAAACCCTTTACGACAACTGTCCTGTAGGGATTTGTTTCTACTCTTTCACAAAGATAACAAAAATGTTGCTTCCAATTATTTTTTTAAATCTGGATAATGCATGTCCTAGTTTCTACAGGATTTAAAATATGAAACATTTTCACATTAAATGTTTTATCATGTGTAGTAATGCACTCTAATTTCATTATTTCCCTCCTTTTCCTGCAATTCAACTCTGACCATTCTGGGTACTCCAACTCTGAACGCAATTAAAAATGATTACAGCAAACAAGATGTATCCAGAAAACTCATGTTAAAAAAGGTACAAAGTCAACATTAAAACTTAAAATTGATTGGATAGAGCATGAAGTTTAAAAATAAATAAATTACAATTTACTTCTATGATCAATTTTCCTTAGTTCTCTTGGTATCCTTTGTTAAAGAATAACCCAAATGTTTTGATTGAAGATTCAGATAGCTGCTTAAAATGGCATGCCCTTTCTAATTTACTCCTATCATAAATTTTTCTTCATTCTCTTGAAATTTTTATTTGAAAAGCAGAAAATCTAAGCTTCGGAGCCTGCCCGTATTTGGTTCAGCACCTGGGTAGAGCTTGCCGATTGGTGGCTAATTTGGGTTTCATATCCCTTTAAGCCATCTGGCAGCAGTTTGCAACATTGTTTATAGCAATGTTATACATAGTTACAAACACTACTGCCACAAGTTCCTATCAACCTACCTAGGTTTAGTCTTCAACAAAGAAAAGAGCAAATTTGGTAAGAGAAATTGGAAAGTTGTTTACAGTTGCATGCTTTATCTAAAATATGAATGTTTAATTTTGACTTTCCCTTTAATTTACGGCAAAACAAACGTTACTACAAGGTGTGTCCCTTTAAAGAGATTATAAAACGCCTCAGTTTAATGCATAGCAGCTTTAATTTAAATTTGTAATATTGCTCCCCACCCCCGGAGATTTTATAGATAAACTTAACTCATTCATGCCTTTCTTTGTCCCTGCACTTTTTTTTATGGACATCAATGGTCTATGAATACTATGTAAAATACTGGAAAATGCTCTCCATACATGAGGAAAACAAAGGTATGTTTTAGTTTTTAGCACAGCAATCTGTCCCTTGCCCCTAATCACTACTTGTAACTCAATATGGTTGATCTTTCTACTGGAATAAAGATAACACTGAAAGTCATATAAAATCTATACATTGCACATTTTCCCCATTTATTTACTACATGACTGTTACTTGTCTACTCCCTTTAATAATGAACATTCCTGAGAATAATTTACAACAAAATTAACAATGGATCTCAATTTACATGTTAGCTTCTTGAGTGTCTGGATTGTAAATAGTGCTGTGCTAGGTCTCATTTTTAATTTTTTTTTTAAAAAAAGACCTGTAAATCACATTGTAAATACACATTCTGCCATTTTTTTTTAACTAGAGAAAATGAATATTCAGTAACAGTTTAATAACGTACACTCTATAATAAATGAGTCATTCTTAAGACTTTTTGAGACTGTACTAGAGTAAAAACGTTGAAATCTTGATGAAAGTCCCATGATGACTTTTTACACACACAAATACTGTACATACATACACACACACATACTGTACATACATACACACACACATACTATACACACACACACATACTATACACACACACACATACTATACACACACACACATACTATACACACACACACATACTATACACACACACACATACTATACACACACACACACACTGTACATACACACACACACACTGTACATACACACACACACTGTACATACACACACACACATACTGTACATACACACACACACATACTGTACATACACACACACACATACTGTACATACACACACACACACACATACTGTACATACACACACACACACACATACTGTACATACACACACACACATACTGTACATACACACACACACATACTGTACATACACACACATACTGTACATACACACACACATACTGTACATACACACACACACACATATACTGTTGAAGGGCTTTAAAAGTGATGGTTAACTTGTCTTAAAATCAGGTCCGGAATCCAAGTGATATTTTGGATAGAATTTAATTTATCACTTCTAATAAAATGTGCTGTAACTTCCTTTTTAATCCAGCCATGCTATTCTAAAAACCCTGTGCTTCGGCTGCCTACTTCAAAACTCCTATTTTTTTTGTGAGCCATTTGAACTGTTCTCCAAATCGGCGCTCAATATGTACGGGCAAGTTTTTTTGTAGCTAGAGCACCATGGCGCGTCTAGCTTAAAGTGATCAATTAAATTCCATCTAAAATATCACTTAGATTTCGGACCTGATTTTAAAACAGGTCAAGTTTACCATCACTTTGAGAGAGAATAATTCCAAGACACTGTTTCCAAAGCATTTTGAAACAGCCAATATTTGGGAACAAATTAGATAATGTCCAAAAAAAGGCACAATAATACAGCACAAAGCTGTTATTTGTGTTTTAACAACAATTTAATTTAAACACATCACATTAAAAAAAAATAAAAAATGGGATATTAAAAAACGTCTACATATTTAGAATGGTGTGGGGGGCAAAGCTACTTTCATTTTCTAAAATGATTTAGGCAACTTCCATGCAACATGAGATGTAATCCTGGAGAAGTTATAGTATTAAAGGAAATTTAGTCTTTAAACCCTCCCTAGTCGCCTTAATGTTTGTTAATGGACCTTACAAAAAAGAAAAAAAAAATCTGTTCTTCCATGGAGTGTTGAGTTTAAATCTATTAAAAAGGAAAAAAAAAAAACATTAAACAACTCTTGCTTCTGTGTAAAAATTGTGTGCTGTCCTATGCTCCCAAGAAAAACCAGAAAGAAATTTGTAACAAGGCTGCAAATTGGTTTAACCAGCTTTTGATTAGATTAGAGAATGTGTTTTTTGGCCTTCTCAACATAACACCTGTAGAAACAAACATCTTTTAATATCTTAAAATCTTTAATATGTTACAAAAACAGAATTTATGCTTACCTGATAAATTACTTTCTCCAACTGTGTCCGGTCCACGGCGTCATCCATTACTTGTGGGAAATATTCTCCCCCACATGGAAAGGCAAGGAGAGCACACAGCAAGAGCTGTCCATATAGCTCCCCCTCTGGCTCCGCCCCCCAGTCATTCGACCGACGGTTAGGAGAAAAAGGAGAAACTATAGGGTGCCGTGGTGACTGTAGTGTATAAAGAAATTTTTTTCAACCTGATTAAAAAACCAGGGCGGGCCGTGGACCGGACACACCGTTGGAGAAAGTAATTTATCAGGTAAGCATAAATTCTGTTTTCTCCAACATTGGTGTGTCCGGTCCACGGCGTCATCCATTACTTGTGGGAACCAATACCAAAGCTTTAGGACACGGATGAAGGGAGGGAGCAAATCAGGTTACCTAAATGGAAGGCACCACGGCTTGCAAAACCTTTCTCCCAAAAATAGCCTCCGAAGAAGCAAAAGTATCAAATTTGTAGAATTTGGCAAAAGTGTGCAGAGAAGACCAAGTTGCTGCCTTACTTATCTGGTCAACAGAAGCCTCGTTCTTGTAGGCCCATGTGGAAGCCACAGCCCTAGTAGAGTGAGCTGTGATACGGTCAGGAGGCTGCCGTCCGGCAGTCTCATAAGCCAAGCGGATAATGCTTTTCAGCCAGAAAGAGAGAGAGGTAGCAGTAGCTTTTTGACCTCTCCTCTTACCAGAGTAAACGACAAACAAAGATGAGGTTTGTCTAAAATCTTTTGTTGCTTCTAAATAGAACTTTAAAGCACGAACAACATCTAAATTGTGTAATAAACGTTCCTTCTTTGAAACTGGATTCGGACACAAAGAAGGAACAACTATTTCCTGGTTGATGTTCTTGTTGGAAACAACTTTTGGAAGAAAACCAGGCTTAGTACGCAAAACAACCTTATCTGAATGAAAAACCAGATATGGTGGATTACACTGCAAAGCAGATAATTCAGAAACTCTTCTAGCAGAAGAAATAGCAACCAAAAACAGAACTTTCCAAGATAATAACTTAATATCTATGGAATGTAAAGGTTCAAACGGAACCCCTTGAAGAACTGAAAGAACTAAATTTAGAGAACTAAATTTAGACTCCAAGGAGGAGTCATGGGTCTGTAAACAGGCTTGATTCTAACCAAAGCCTGAACAAAAGCTTGTACATCTGGCACAGCTGCCAGTCGTTTGTGTAACAAGACAGATAAAGCAGAAATCTGTCCTTTTACAGAAATAGCTGACAACCCTTTATCCAAACCTTCTTGGAGAAAGGAGAGAATCTTTGGAATTTTAATCTTACTCCAGGAGAATCCTTTGGATTCACACCAACAGATATATCTTTTCCATATTTTATGGTAAATCTTTCTAGTCACAGGTTTTCTGGCTTGGACCAGAGTATCTATCACAGAATTTGAAAACCCACGCTTGGATAAAATCAAGCGTTCAATTTCCAAGCAGTCAGCTGCAGAGAAACTAGATTTGGATGTTCGAATGGACCTTGTACTAGAAGATCGTGTCTCAAAGGTAGCTTCCATGGTGGAGCCGATGACATATTCACCAGGTCTGCATACCAAGTCCTGCGTGGCCACGCAGGAGCTATCAGAATCACCGAGGCCTTCTCCTGTTTGATCCTGGCTATGAGCCTGGGAAGGAGAGGAAACGGTGGAAACACATATGCTAGGTTGAACGACCAAGGCGCCACTAATGCATCCACTAGAGTCGCCTTGGGATCCCTGGATCTGGACCCGTAGCAAGGTATCTTGAAAGTTCTGACGGGACGCCATTAGATCCATGTCTGGAATGCCCCATAATTGGGCTAACTGAGCAAAGACCTCCGGATGTAGTTCCCACTCCCCCGGATGGAAAGTCTGACGACTCAAATAGTCCGCCTCCCAGTTGTCTACTCCTGGGATGTGAATAGCAGATAGATGGCAGGAGTGATTCTCTGCCCATTGGATTATCTTGGTTACTTCCTTCATCGCTAGGGAACTCTTTGTTCCCCCCTGATGATTGATGTACGCAACAGTCGTTATGTTGTCCGACTGAAATCTTATGAACCTGGCTTCCGCTAGCTGAGGCCAAGCCAGGAGCGCATTGAATATAGCTCTTAGTTCCAAAATGTTTATCGGGAGAAGCGACTCATCCCACGACCATAGGCCCTGAGCTTTCAGGGAGTCCCAGACCGCGCCCCACCCCAAGAGGCTGGCGTCGGTCGTGACGATGACCCACTCCGGTCTGCGGAAACTCATTCCCTGACACAGGTGATCCTGGGTCAACCACCAGAGAAGTGAGTCCCTGGTTACCTGATCTACTTGAATTTGGGGAGACAAGTCTGTATAGTCCCCATTCCACTGATTGAGCATGCATAGCTGTAATGGTCTTAGATGAATTCGAGCAAAAGGAACCACATCCATTGCTGCGACCATTAGTCCTATTACTTCCATGCATTGAGCTATGGAGGGTTGAGGAATAGAATGAAGAACTCGACAAGCTTTTAGAAGCTTTGCCTTTCTGACTTCTGTGAGAAAGATCTTCATTTCCACAGAATCTATTATTGTTCCCAGAAAAGGAACCCTTGTGGACGGTGACAGTGAACTTTTTTCTATGTTCACCTTCCACCCGTGAGATCTGAGAAAGGCCAACACAATGTCTGTATGAGCCCTCGCTTTGGAAAGGGACGACACTTGGATTAGGATGTCGTCTAGATAAGGTGCTACAGCGATGCCCCTCGGCCTTAGGACCGCTAGAAGGGACCCTAGCACCTTTGTGAAAATTCTGGGGAGCGGTGGCTAAACCGAATGGAAGAGCCACAAACTGGTAATGTTTGTCCAGAAAGGCGAACCTCAGGAACTGATGATGAGATTTGTGGATTGGGATATGCAGATACGCATCCTTTAGATCCACGGTAGTCAAAAATTGACCCTGCTGGATTGTCGGTAAGATTGTCCGAATGGTTTCCATCTTGAAGGATGGAACTCTGAGGAACTTGTTTAATATCTTTAAATCCAGAATTGGCCTGAAAGTTCCCTCTTTTTTGGGAACCACAAACAGGTTTGAGTAAAAACCTAGACCTTGTTCCCCGGAGGGGACTGGGTTTATCACTCCCATCTTTGATAGGTCTCTTACACAATGTAAGAATGCCTGTTTCTTTATCTGGTCTGAAGATAAGCGAGACAGGTGGAACCTTCCCTTTGGAGGAAGTCCCTTGAATTCTAACAGGTATCCTTTGGAAACTATCTCTAGTGCCCAGGGATCCAGAACATCTCTTGCCCAAGCCTGAGCAAAGAGAGATAGTCTGCCCCCTACCAGATCCGGTCACGGATCGGGGGCTACCCCTTCATGCTGTCTTGGTAGCAGCAGCAGGTTTCTTGGTTTGTTTACCCTTGTTCCAGCCTTGCATGGGCTTCCAAGCGGGTTTGGGCTGGGCCGCGTTACCTTCTTGTCTAGCGGCAGTGGAGTTATTAGCCGGTCCGTTCCTGAAATTGCGAAAGGAACGAAAATTAGACTTGTTCTTAGCCTTAAAAGGCCTATCCTGTGGGAGGGCATGGCCCTTACCCCCAGTGATGTCTGAAATAATTTCCTTAAATTCCGGCCCAAAAAGGGTCTTACCCTTGAAAGGAATATTCAGTAACTTAGTCTTGGACGACACATCTGCCGACCAGGATTTTAGCCAAAGTGCCCTCCACGCTACTATAGCAAAACCTGAGTTTTTCGCCGCCAATTTCGTTATTTGAAAGGCGGCATCCAATATAAAGGAATTAGCTAACTTTAATGCGTGAATTCTGTCCATGACGTCTTCATAGGAAGTCTCTTTCTGGAGCGACCTTTCTAGTTCTTCGAACCAAAAGGACGCCGCTGAAGTGACAGTAATAACACACGTAGCTGGTTGAAGGATGAACCCTTGCTGAACAAAAATCTTTTTAAGCAATCCTTCCAATTTTTTATCCATAGGATCTTTGAAAGCGCAGCTGTCCTCTATAGGAATAGTTGTGCGCTTCGCTAGTGTTGAAACAGCTCCCTCAACCTTCGGGACCGTTTGCCATGCGTCCCTTCTAGGGTCTACTATGGGAAAACATTTTCTTAAATATAGGAGGTGGGGCAAAGGGTACACCTGGCTTCTCCCACTCCTTTTCCACTATGTTCGCTACCCTCTTAGGTATTGGAAAAGCGTCGTCGTGCACTGGGACCTCTAAAAATTTGTCCAATTTGCACAACTTCTCTGGTACTACCATGGAATCACAGTCATCCAGAGTAGCTAATACCTCCTTAAGCAAAGCGCGGAGATGTTCTAGTTTAAACTTAAATGCCACTAGATCAGGTTCTGCCTGTTGAGAAATTTTTCCTGAATCTGAAATTTCACCCTCAGACAGCCCTTCCCTTACAGCCAATTCCGATTGATGCGAGGGTAAAATAGATAAGGCATCGTCAGCGTCTGATTGTTCATCCTTTTTATCTGTATTTAAAACTGAACAATCACGCTTTCTCTGAAAAGCTGGCAGTTTGGATAAAAGATTTGCTATAGAATTATCCACTACTACTGATAATTGTTGCATAGAAATAAGCACTGGCGCGCTAGGTGTCGCCTGCGCGGGCAAAGCTGGTGTAGACACAGAAGGAGAGGATGTAGAGCTATCCCCACTACCTTCATTAGATAAATCATCTTGGGCAACATTATGAAAAATAACAGAGCTGTCCTGATTTTGTTTGGACGCTATGGCGCAATTATCACAAACACTCGAAGGGGGAACCACATTTGTCTCTATACACACAGAACATAGGTTATCTGATGG
Source organism: Bombina bombina (assembly GCF_027579735.1). Lineage (NCBI taxonomy): Eukaryota > Metazoa > Chordata > Amphibia > Anura > Bombinatoridae > Bombina > Bombina bombina. Next base: position 293,786,264 of record NC_069501.1, read on the forward strand.
AACAGACATGTTAAACAGATTTAGGCAGGCAAACAATGCAATAAAAACGATTTTAAACAAAAACGTTACTGTCTCTTTAAATAATAAAATGACACATTTATTTCTGAATGTTCAAAAAAAAACTATGAAGGCAATATCCGATTTTTCTGAAATTTGGACCACAGAGTCTTAATGCTTAGAAAGTATTGCACAGCAAATATGGAGACTCTAGCTCTTAAAACAAGCAAACCGGAGCTAATTGTTGGATTTAACCGTTTTTATACACTACAATCCCTGCTACAGACTTGTTGCAGCTTTTTACCTTCCTTAGGGGTCACCATTCACAGAAAAAAGCCTTTTGGAGTCACTTTCTGAGCCACAGGACCCTATCTGCATGCACTGCCTTGTAAATCAACTGTGCAGCTGAAGCACCAAAATGAGGCTTCCTCCCTCAGCACACTAGAGTGAAGGGGCCTTCCTGACTAGATTTAGGTGTCTAAAACAAGCCAGATCAATAAAAAACGTTCCCCAGTGTATGTGAGCTTATAAAATATTTCAAATGGTATCATATTGTAATAAAAACCAATCGATTTTGCCCCTAACAGTGCCTACCAGCATAAAAAACAAAAAGGGGAAGCCTGTTATCTTTTTTGCTGAGGTGAAAGAAAAATGGCTTACCTTTTCCCCTGAGGGGAAATATGACTGTCATCTAGCATTAGCCTGTGTTGTTAGAAGGAGACCAGTCATACCTGAAGCAGATGAGTCTGCAAACTGTTACCCCCAACTGAAGTTCTCTTGTTTCAACAGTCCTGCGTGATAACAGTAATGGATTTTAGTTACTGTCTGCTAAAATCATAGCCCTCTTAAACAGAAATCTTCATCAATTTTCTGTTATAGAGTAAATAGTACAAGCCAGCACTATTTTAAAATAACAAACTCTTGATAGAAGAATAAAAAACTACAACTAACACCACAAACTCCTCGCCATCCCCGTGGTAGATGCTACTTGTTCAGAGCGGCAAGGAGAATGACTGGGGGGCGGAGCCAGAGGGGGAGCTATATGGACAGCTCTTGCTGTGTGCTCTCCTTGCCTTTCCCTGTGGGGGAGAATATTTCCCACAAGTAATGGATGACGCCGTGGACCGGACACACCAATGTTGGAGAAAAGTGCAGGGATGCATTCTGCATGAACATTTTCAGTCACACGTACTATCTGCCTTATGGATTATATATTCTCTACCAAAGGATCTTGGCTTGCAAGGGCCTTTAAAGTTTTTTTTTCCCATTGTAAGAAATTTCTATGTGCTTTGGAACAGAATAAATTCAAAACAGCACTGCAAGCTTGTTTAAAGGGACAAACAAGACAAAAAAAACCTTTCATGATTCAGATAGAGCATGTCATTTTAAACAATTTTCCAATTTACTTTTATCCCCAATTTTGCTTTGTTCTCTTGGTATTCTTAGTTGAAAGCTTAACCTAGGAGGTTCATATGCTAATTTCTTAGACCTTGAAGCCAACCTCTTTCAGATTGCATTTTAACAGTTTTTCACAACTAGAGGGTGTTAGTTCACATATTTCATATAGATAACACTGTGCTCGTGCACGTGAAGTTATCTGGGAGCAGGCACTGATTGGCTAGACTGCAAGTCTGTCAAAAGAACTGAAAAAAGGGGCAGTTGGCAGAAGCTTAGATACAAGATAATCAGAGGTTAAAAGTATATTATAACTGTGTTGGTTATGCAAAACTGGGGAATGGGTAATAAAGGGATTATCTATCTTTTAAAACAATTAAAATTCTGGTGTAGACTGTCCCTTTAATAAAGTTACTTGAAAGTGGAGGTAAAAGGAAAAAGATCAGAAGTTTTTCTAACAAAAAGTGAGTTTCCCAAAACAGATTTTTTTTAAAAAAATATAATTTGCACTATTATTTATAGTTTCTTTACTTGACCAGCCTTCCAATGCGCTACATTTCTTTGCATAGGTTAGAATATCCTTACATTAATCTGGAAAAATATAGTGAGATGTCTCTCTACACAGAACTTATTCACTACCTCTGATGAAATAGTACCACTTCACTGTGAAGCAAAATCAAATGGCGCCTTGGAGGATAACTCTTAAAGTTCTTGCAGTCCTAATTATTTAAAAAAATAGCAAATTAAGAAGGCACCAAGCCTTAGTTTAATAAGTTTAATGAAGTTTTAGTGACGTTTCGGGACAGCAACAGTCCCTTCCTCTGACAAATTAACAATGTGTAAAAACAGCCTTTAAATAAGCTCCAGATAACACTCCCGAGCATAGTCAGGGCATAATCCTTTGTTTGGCAGAGATTGTCTTTTTTAGCATTCAATTTTGCGGAGATATTCGTTTTGCAGGTGCAAGTGTATGATTACTGTGGTGTTAAATACGCCCACTGTTCGTGGGCAGCCTATCAAGATGATTGAATTCAAAAGTCCAATTCCCAATGCTGGGAAAGAAACGTACCCCTTAATAGTAGCACCGGTAAAACCCTTCCATCAAAAGTAGGAGACAAGGTGGAACTTATTTATATATATATTTATTTATCTCATGCTTACCCCCTCTTCACGGCTCCTGGTCCTGGGTGATGCCTGCGCCTCAAAACAGCCGTGAGTATATTCCCACTTCAGGCGGACACCGATCAGTTTACTGTGCTCAGAGCCTCCACAATCAATGAGCCTCTCTGTCTGTCGCCGCCTCAGTGACTCAACCGGCTCACAGGTCTGACGTCACCTACCGGTGCCGGCTTGCCGGGGTAAGTGTAGTCCGGTTAAAGCTCTTCAACCAAAGGTCCTTGCTCCTCCACCTCGTAGGGTTAATTTGTAGCTTGAACTTGGTCACTGCTTCAAGAATAAATGCTGACTCCAAATCAACGGCTTACTTGCACATAGAAAAGAAGGAACGCTGGAGTCGCAAATAGTGTCAAACAAAGTGATAGCTTTTATTCATCCATAAAAACAGGATAACAAAGTGTACTGCTCTTCAGATAATTACAAGCTTACGCGTTTCGGCTGTATGCCGTAGTCATAGCTCGCTAGTAACCCTTAATACTGATGAGCTTTAAAAAGGGTGTAAAAACATTTCATTGGCTAAGCGGCAGTTACCATTTTTAACTCCTTACTTACTTTTTAATACTATATAGTATGTAAGTGTAAATGTAGAGTGTCCTGTTTATTGTTTTTAAATTAATTAGTCATTGCATATATTTGTGGCTGTACAATTGGATTATAATCATAATGTGTAACTAGTCTATGTGTAAATAACAAAATGTTATATAAAAGTAACCTCGTAATTTTAATTACTGATTACTTTACTTTGATTCTAAATATGCAATTTGTAAAGATTTGCAAAAAGATTATAATTCGCAAAAAGATTATAATTTGCAAAAAGGTTATAAATAGACAGTTACTCAGAAATTTAGCCCCACTGATCTGATTAAATAGCTTATAGTACCTAAATGGGAATACCTAGACATTCTTGCTTTTAATGTGTTATTCACATAGTAAAGATTCTTACTTTGATTGATTCCCTAATAATGGTGTTATGGGGAAATTTAGGGTTTGTAATGAACAAGAAGGGCCATTATAAGCCAACCTGTTTATAAATCAGGATCTGAGGGCCTCAATCAAAGTAAGAATCTTTACTATGTGAATAACACATTAAAAGCAAGAATGTCTAGGTATTCCCATTTAGGTACTATAAGCTATTTAATCAGATCAGTGGGGCTAAATTTCTGAGTAACTGTCTATTATAACCTTTTTGCAAATTATAATCTTTTTGCGAATTATAATCTTTTTGCGAATTATAATCTTTTTGAGAATCTTTACAAATTGCATATTTAGAATCAAAGTAAATTAATCAGTAATTAAAATTACGAGGTTTCTTTTATATAACATTGTTATTTACACATAGACTAGTTACACGTTATGATTATAATCCAATTGTACAGCCACAAATATATGCAATGACTAATTAATTTAAAAACAATAAACAGGACACTCTACATTTACACTTACATACTATATAGTGTTAAAAAGTAAGTAAGGAGTTAAAAATGGTAACTGCCGCTCAGCCAATGAAATGTTTTTACACCCTTTTTAAAGCTCATCAGTATTAAGGGTTACTAGCGAGCTATGACTACGGCATACAGCCGAAACGCGTAAGCTTGTAATTATCTGAAGAGCAGTACACTTTGTTATCCTGTTTTTATGGATGAATAAAAGCTATCACTTTGTTTGACACTATTTGCGACTCCAGCGTTCCTTCTTTTCTATCAAGATAATTGAACAGCTGCTCAGATACGCCTTTACCAACTCATTCCCGTCTCCGCACGTTCTGTGATTGGCCAAATTTCGCCACTATGTTTACTCTGGTGTTGTGAGTTAATTGAAGGCGTAGCTGTGGGTCCACTGTGGTGTCCAATACGCCCACTTGTCGCGGGCAGCCTATCAAAATGACTTAACAGCCAGGACACGCCTATACTTAGTCATACTCGTCTCTTTATGCTCTGTGATTGGCCAAATATCGCCACTTTGTTTACTTTTGTGTTGTGTGCAAAATCACATAGGCTGATCATCTATTGAATGAGATGAGTATTTTAATCTCACTAGTTATTTGATTTGGTTTTTACATCTTACTGACAAGGTTTGACAGTAAGATTTGACAGGTGACACTTTGGATCCAATTGTAAGGATTGGGCACTATGAATGTGGCTACAGCCGGTGTGGATGTCAAGACGATATAGCTATGAGGCTGTTGGATTGACTCATTCTGGGAGGGCAACAATGATATCCCATTAACTTTAAGCTCCATCGTAACACTCTATTATTTGGTTTTGTGATCGCTCTGGGTGTCCCTAGTGATAAGGGGCGTTAGCCATAGTTACCTTTGGATGACGTATTGACTGTGAGCGTAAGAAAGTTGCTGATTGGTGGAATTACGATCACCAACTCTGTTTGTTTATTACACCTAGTTTGATTATTCTATAACCTGCCTTTTATGCACCTGACTGGAGTGCGATTGCCCCATTGAAGTGACTATTCAGGGTTCAATTTTATTTAAAAAAAAAAATTAAATTTCATTTAGTTTTTTTCATTGATATTTTAACTATACAAACATATTGGTATCTATTACTGATTTTGATTGGTCACAATGAGGGGTGGGTTCAATACTTGGCCGTGATTGGTCAATCTTGTGGGGAGTGTTATCTGGAGCCTATTTAAAGGCTGTTTTTACACATTGTTAATTGGTCAGAGGAAGGGACTGTTGCTGTCCCGAAACGTCATTAAACTTATTTGTCACTGTTGGAGAAAGTTCAGCGAGTGCTTCTTTTCTATATTGCTACAAATTACCTTCATAGCACCCTGACAAGTTGCAAGTGTTGGTGAGAGTGCATTTACACCAATTTTCTGTGTGTATATATAGCCCACAGTTAAAAAGGATACTAAACCTAATTTATTTATTATCAATTTTTCTTCATTCGCTTGCTATCTTTACTTGAAAAAGAAAAAAAAAGCATCTAAGCCAAGGAGCCAGAAAATTTTTGGTTCAGTACATGAGCACTTGTTTATTTGTGGGTGCATTTAGCCACCAATCAGCAAGTACAACCCAGGTTGTATACAAAAAATGGGCCGCTTCTAAACTTACATTCTTGCTTTTCAAATAAAGATATCAAGAGAATGAAGAAAAATTAATAGGAGTAAATTAGAAAGTTGCTTAAAATTGCATTCTCTATCTGAACCATGAAAGAAAAAAAATTTAGGTTCAGTGTCCCTTTAAAAGGGAAATCTACGCCAAAATGTTTACTGTTTAAAAAGATAATCCCTTTATTACCCATTCCCCAGTTTTGCACAACCAACACAGTTATATTAATATACTTTTTACATCTGTGATTACCTTGTATCTAAGCCTTCTCAGACTGCCTCCTTATCTTCGTTCTATTTACAGACTTGCATTTTAGACAATTTGTACAGACTCATGAATAACTCCACAGGAGTGAGCATAATGTGATCTATGTGGCACACATGAATGAGCAGTGGCCTGCTGTGAAAAGCCATAAAAATGCCTTGAGATAAAGGCAGCCTGCAGGGGATTAGAAACAGACCGAAATTTAGATGTTTAAAGGACATAATAAAAGAATATTAATATAACAATGTTGGTTGTGCAAAGCTAAATAATGGATAGTAAAGGCGTTTTTTTTTTAAATAATTTTTTTTTGGAGCAGACTATCCCTTTAACAATAAATTAATACAACAAATTGATTTGAAAGAACGGTCAGTTTCAGGCATAATGTTAACTTTCTGACTAAGGTGGCATTGGTTCCAACACTGCTTGGTCCTGCTCCCAGCAACAAGTATAAGTAAGGTAAAAGTATCTCAGGTTACTGCATTAGACAAACGCCTACAACTCATACCACTCCAGTTTTATATTTTGATTTGAAACAATCAGATCTATTACTACCTGTGAAAATAAGATGCAATTCCATTTATTTAAAATTAAACCGCACTGACAAAGTTTAATTTACAATAATAAGTTATAGAGCAGTGCACATACAAAATAAAAATGACTACCTGCCCCAGATTACAAGAAAGAAAAGAGAAAACAAAAAACAAAAATGGGCGGTCACAACAAAGGAAAAACATGGAATCCAAAAGGACACAAAAAAAAGTTAGAAAAGAGAACAGGAATTATTATAGGAAGGATACCATTAAAGGACCATTAAAAAAAAACTGTTGAATTGCATAGTCAAGAAAATGCAATAGCACAATTTAATGTTTTTTTTAACTGACAAATTTCACATTTTCATTTAATTTCCCTATCCACTGCAACAAGTGACAACCAAACTATCACAGCTTCATATATGTTTATTCTATGAACTCGCACAAGCTCTGTAGGAGCTGTTGCCTCAGAAGGAGTGTACAATTTAATAATGGAAGCAAACTGGATTTTTTTATTGCATGCAATCTGAATTCTGAATAATATCCCTTTAAGTTATTGTCCATTTAGGGTTGGAAACTGGCTAACTAGTGAAAATAGTCTAATTCATCTCAGAAAGTCACTTTTTGTTCTTCATATTTTCATTAATGCCTCCTCATTGTAACTCATTTTGTTTAAAAATTAACAGAGTACCCAGAGTTAAAATAACCACTGCCATCAACATTGCACAACAATATTTTGCTACTAACCTACATTTTAACTGAATGACCAATACTCCCTCCTCTCAGTTTATACCAGGGGTGAGCAATTACCAGCCCTCCAGACGTTATGGACTACATCTCCCATGATGCTTTGCCTGTATTATGGGAGATGTAGTCCTTAACATCTGGAGGGCCGATAGTTGCCCGCCCCTCCCGGTATAAATCACTTCCTCATATACCATCAACTGGGCAGTTCACAATGCATGCTGACATATGTAAAACACTGCAATACATAAAACACGTTTTACATGTACACATTTTTATATTATACGCAAGTATTCAAGTTTTACATTTTGTGGAGTTTTATTCTTTTTGTCTTTACGTTAGCTTGATAACTGCTTAAGTAATATTATTTGCTATTGCACTTAAAAAAAATATATGCTGAAATAAAAGTAAATTGTATATGTTTAGAAAGAAGTACTCCATCCTGAAGCTTGGGAAATGCTGTTACAAAGATATATTTTAAGTTGCAAATGTTTTGAATTTTCAAGTATCTCCTGTGCAGTACGGTTATATAATGAATATAATTTGGTTCAGTGCAACCAGAATACAAAACTAGCAGAAACATTGCCCAATATGCACATAAGCAAGGCAATAATGATTTGGGCTTAGAATAGTAGAATTCATATGAATAAAAATTGTAAAGCCCAAGATATGAGTATATACTTTTCACAGTCTATAACATTTCTCATGGTTAGATTATGAATACATACATATTAATTATGTAAAAGCACCCGTTTCTTATATAATCAAACACAATTAGGAAGCATATATGTCGGTAAACTGGCATGTTTTTAACACTAATAATGTTCAAGTATATGCTTTTTATGCACTAGAGATTTATGAAATTATCTAGACAAGAATACACACACAAAAAAATAAATCTACTTATGTCATACAAATACCATTTGTATGATATTTTAAACACTGTATGCAGATAAAATATGTGGAAGGCTGACATGTGTTGGACGTGTAGCTGTACCAATAATTAACAACCGTATTGAACTACCTAATAAACCAAATGTATTGGTAACAATTTCAGTGCAAGTCTAAAATTAGCAGTTAGGATTTACAGAATGTTTTCAAAAATCTACAGAAAAGATCCTATAAATCAATGACAAAGGTAATATACATATATCAGTATATGTAGAGGATAAACTATGTTGTAGCTCACTAAAAAGTTGTCTCCCTATTTAATAGGTTTTGCTAAACCATACATAATGTAAATAAACTGTACGAATATTTTGGATTATACTTTTAAATATATATGAAATGTATTGCAATAGGGTGTTGTACTGATAAAATATATATCATATACAACTTCAATGCATGGTGCTATTAAACCATTTTAAAAGCAGTACCTCAAATACAGTGCCTTAAGCACAAGGTAAAAGCTGTAGGAATGATGCACATGCAATATTAGTCATTTTAAATCACACCTTGTTTATGGTATCATTATCATTTTAACAGCATGGTTATATTTCAATTTGAAGATATACTTGAGTTTAAGTCTAAACGTGGACTGGCATGGTCAAGCACAGTTAATAAAAAAACTCCTAAAACTTTTATCCATAATCAGATTATATAAAAATGTTTCTACTACTGAGATAAAATTACTTGGTGTCTATCTTAAACTGTGTTATTGTTAAACATTTGAAGACGACATTGGCTGTATTCCTGGTAAAAATATGGCTTTTGAAATGGGGAATAACAATAACAGAGTAAAGTATCAGTCTTAATTACAAATATTTACATAATGTTCCAGTGTGTAAGACCTCTCTTTGTTTGCTAAAGAAAATTCATCATGTAAACAATCATGCCAAAAGAGAAACTATATATATAGTATTGTACGTGCAGTATGTTCAGCGGTGCATGTACTTTACTACGAAACAGTCTTGAAAAAGGTCCCTGTGAGGACCGAAACGTTGACTGAAACTTTATTGAAGAAATACTAAAAAAACTATGTTCTTAAGTCCTGTGAGTGCCTCTTCTTTCTTTGAAGTCTCTACCCATCTACCATAGAGAACACCCAGGCAATTCACCCCCATGTATATGAAAAAGTACTATTTACTTTAAAACTTGAGAAATGTATCTTTACAGAAAGTAAAAAAAGGTTACAATAATTAATTTTGAAGCGATTAGTGTATTTTAGGATTCGGATAGAGCATGCAATTTTAAGCAAATTTCTAATTTTTAACTATTATGAATTTTTCTTTGTTCTCTTGGTATCTTTTTTTTAAAAGCAGGAATTGAAAGCTTAAGAGCCGGTCCATTTTTGGTTTAGCACCCTGGATAGCACTTGCTGATTGATGGCTACATTAAGCCACCAATCAAGCAAGCGCTACACAGGTGCTGAACCTAAAATGGGCCGGTTCCTAAGCTTTCAATTCTATTGATAATAGTAAATTAGAAAGTTGCTTAATAATTGCATGCTTTATACGAATCGTGAAAGAAAAAATTTGGGCTTAGGTATCCCTTTAAAAAGGATAGTAAACAGTGCTCCTTTAGTAAAAACAAATATGTTAAACCAAAGAAAATATTAAAACAACAGATTGTGTAAAAACAACAAAACCCTTGTTTTCTTATAAAATTAGCACTTAGAAATTGTCAGTGTAGCCACTGCCTGAAGCTAAATTAGCATGGCCAAATCGGACTTCCTAGTATTCACTTTATATTAAACCAGCTCCTGCTACTCTAGAAGTTTTATGACATCAATATATAAATGCCTTCCTATGAGGCCACAGCCACCTTGTAGGGCTGTGGAGGTAATAGACACTGCCACAAAGTTAATTGCTCACTGGCTAATAAAAGGACCCCCCCACCCAATTGCTTTACTAGTGGACAGCAAAACACTTCACAAGCATAGAAGCAAAATAATTTGTCTTTTTAATAATTTTACAGGGCCATTCGTTGTAATTGACAACTTTAGACTCATTTGTCTTTAAAGAGACACTAATAATAAAAAAATTATAATAATTACTAGCCATTTCATAAAAGAAGGAAGTCAGTATAGTACCGGGAAGGATATTCACTAGGTTTATAGTATTTGTTAAGTATAATGGTTAGCATACCTTATCTATAAAAGTAGCTGTTAGTGTCTTGTTTTTATTCAATCTATAAAAAGCTAAATTACAAGTGGAGTGCCAATGTATTGCGCACCCACAAACAGGCAAATTTGTATGTTTGCGGGCGCAATAACCAGCCATTACAAGCAATTAGTGCTCAGAAAATTAACCAGAGGTCAGACCTCTGGTTAATTTTCTAAATGTCCCCAATTGCCCTCATAATTTAGTGTAGATTATTTAAAAAAAAAAAAAAAAAAAAGTAGCATCTAATTTTTTTAGGGGCAGTTTTTAGGGGTTAAAAGTAGCGGATGTAGGGTGTTAGAAAAAAGAACTGCACTAAAAAGTGCCTTTACATTGCGGTCTATGGGAACTGTGTGTTCCCAGTATATATATGTATATGCTTATATACTAGGGATAGACCGATATATCAGAGCAGTCGATATTTGGAATTTCTGAAATAATCGGTATCGGACAGAAACGTACCGATATGGAGCAAATCAAAAGAAATTTAGCTCTTTGTACTTTAGGGAAACTATGTAGTTTAAAGTGACAGAAATAGTCTATAGCACATATAAGCTGGACATAGCATAGCATCTAATAATAAATAGCACAGATAACAGAGTCCAAGCCCAGGTGTTCTTGGGAACTCAGTTACCAACTACCATACCCCCAATGGCAGGCCTGTAGGTGGACTTGCATAAACAAACCTATATGATTTGTAAAATGGAAAATGTGATCTTTAAGTGGCACTTAAAGCTACATAGTTTCCCTGAAGTACACAGAGCTAAATTACTTTTGATTTGCTCATAGGGGTCAGCAATACATAAAATCAATCTGCTTGCTAATTGCTGTCACAAATAGAACATTATTTATTACATTCTGATAAATTTTACACATTGGCAAAACATTTCACTAAAGCTGCTAGATTTGACGATTTTTTAATTTAAATATTTTATTTTCCCCTTTCACGGCCATAGAACCCCTCAAAAAAAAAAAGATAGTTCAGGCACATCAATTAAATGTCCGCAACAACAAACCTGGAGTAGAAAGCTATACAGTATAGGAGACTAGCATCATTCTCTAGCAGTGGATGACAATGCTCTGACCATTAGGTGGTGCTGTTACACATGTATAAAACTGCCCATAAGTGACATAATAAAGAAACTTATAGTCCACTCCTCAGTACCAGGGAAGGTATTTGCAATACAGTAAATATGAGCATATTAAAAATTAAAGCAAATATATCTAGCACTGATATTCCAGCATGTCCTTTCTTTCCCTGTCAAGTGGCAGTATATATATATATATATATATTTTTTTTTTACTTTTAACCCTTATCTGGAAAGTGTACCAAGTGAGCGTGTTTTTAGTGACGTGGCAGCAATATATGGAAAAAAAACCCAGAAACAGTTTAACAGGAGAACATGCTGAAATGTTATGCTTTCTGCACTATGTTTCTCTATTTAACTGGGAATATCAAAGAAATTGTGTAGAGTCTAGCTTTGCAGTAGTGACAAATTTATTTTATATCAGTGTGCAGTTTAAAAGGGATTCGTGCCATTTTTCAATGTTTTGGGAAGCCATTTAAGTTTATTTTTCCCAGTTTACTTTTAATGTTTAAAATTTTAATAAGCATGTTCAGTTTATACCAGATTTGTGTAGAAATTGTGTTGATTTTTCAAAACTTTAAATGTACAGAATATCGGCCCATTATCGGCCTGAAAGGCGGTCAATAATAGGTATCGGCCCTGAAAAAACTATATTGGTCTATTATATATATATATATATATATATATATATATATATATATATATATATATATATATATATATATATATATATATATATATATATATATATATATATATATATATATATATATATATATATATATATATATATATATTATAATATATTAATAGGTGTACATACACATTAATAAATACATATTTATATAAGCATATCCATATATGTGTATACTTCGCATTGCACCTAACTCATAATACCAGCGCACATTTGCATGCGCTGGTATTACAACGAGGAGCGCAAATATTGCTAAAGCGAAAGAGATATATTGCGCTCCATTTGTAATCTGGCCCTTAGTATGCAAATATGTCTCCATATTTTAATATTGACATATAACAATACTAGCCACCAATCAAAGTACACAATGTATAATGCTGCATTAGTTTAAATTAAAAATGCAACCTCAAATCATATTTTTAGGAAAAGCAAAAAAAACATAATTTATGCTTACCTGATAAATTCCTTTCTTCTGTTGTGTGATCAGTCCACGGGTCATCATTACTTCTGGGATATAACTCCTCCCCAACAGGAAATGCAAGAGGATTCACCCAGCAGAGCTGCATATAGCTCCTCCCCTCTACGTCAGTCCCAGTCATTCGACCAAGAATCAACGAGAAAGGAGTAACCAAGGGTGAAGTGGTGACTGGAGTATAATTTAAAAGATATTTACCTGCCTTAAAACAGGGCGGGCCGTGGACTGATCACACAACAGAAGAAAGGAATTTATCAGGTAAGCATAAATTATGTTTTCTTCTGTTATGTGTGATCAGTCCACGGGTCATCATTACTTCTGGGATACCAATACCAAAGCAAAAGTACACGGATGACGGGAGGGATAGGCAGGCTCATTATATAGAAGGAACCACTGCCTGAAGAACCTTTCTCCCAAAAATAGCCTCCGAAGAAGCAAAAGTGTCAAATTTGTAAAATTTGGAAAAAGTATGAAGCGAAGACCAAGTTGCAGCCTTGCAAATCTGTTCAACAGAGGCCTCATTCTTAAAGGCCCAAGTGGAAGCCACAGCTCTAGTGGAGTGAGCTGTAATTCTTTCAGGAGGCTGCTGACCAGCAGTCTCATAGGCTAAACGTATTATGCTACGAAGCCAAAAAGAGAGAGAGGTAGCAGAAGCTTTTTGACCTCTCCTCTGTCCAGAATAAACGACAAACAGGGAAGAAGTTTGGCGAAAATCTTTAGTTGCCTGCAAGTAGAACTTGAGGGCACGAACTACATCCAGATTGTGTAGAAGACGTTCCTTCTTTGAAGAAGGATTTGGACACAAGGATGGAACAACAATCTCTTGATTGATATTCCTGTTAGTGACCACCTTAGGTAAGAACCCAGGTTTAGTACGCAGAACTACCTTGTCTGAGTGAAAAATCAGATAAGGAGAATCACAATGTAAGGCTGATAACTCAGAGACTCTTCGAGCCGAGGAAATAGCCATTAAAAACAGAACTTTCCAAGATAACAATTTTATATCAATGGAATGAAGGGGTTCAAATGGAACACCCTGTAAAACGTTAAGAACTAAGTTTAAACTCCATGGCGGAGCAACAGCTTTAAACACAGGCTTGATCCTAGCCAAAGCCTGACAAAAAGCCTGGACGTCTGGATTTTCTGACAGACGCCTGTGTAACAAGATGGACAGAGCTGAAATCTGTCCCTTTAATGAACTAGCTGATAAACCCTTTTCTAACCCTTCTTGTAGAAAAGACAATATCCTAGAGATCCTAACCTTACTCCAGGAGTAATGTTTGGATTCGCACCAGTATAGGTATTTACGCCATATTTTATGGTAAATCTTTCTGGTAACAGGCTTCCTAGCCTGTATCAGGGTATCAATAACCGACTCAGAAAAACCACGTTTTGATAAAATCAAACGTTCAATTTCCAAGCAGTCAGCTTCAGAGAAGTTAGATTTTGATGTTTGAATGGACCCTGTATCAGAAGGTCCTGTCTTAGAGGTAGAGACCAAGGCGGACAGGATGACATGTCCACTAGATCTGCATACCAAGTCCTGCGTGGCCATGCCGGCGCTATTAGAATCACTGATGCTCTCTCCTGCTTGATTTTGGCAATCAATCGAGGAAGCAGCGGAAAGGGTGGAAACACATAAGCCATCCCGAAGTTCCAAGGTGCTGTCAAAGCATCTATCAGAACCGCTCCCGGATCCCTGGATCTGGACCCGTAGCGAGGAAGTTTGGCGTTCTGGCGAGACGCCATGAGATCTATCTCTGGTTTGCCCCAACGTCGAAGTATTTGGGCAAAGACCTCCGGATGAAGTTCCCACTCCCCCGGATGAAAAGTCTGGCGACTCAAGAAATCCGCCTCCCAGTTCTCCACTCCCGGGATGTGGATTGCTGACAGGTGGCAAGAGTGAGACTCTGCCCAGCGAATTATCTTTGATACTTCCACCATTGCTAGGGAGCTTCTTGTCCCTCCCTGATGGTTGATGTAAGCTACAGTCGTGATGTTGTCCGACTGAAACCTGATGAACCCCCGAGTTGTTAATTGGGGCCAAGCTAGAAGGGCATTGAGAACTGCCCTCAATTCCAGAATGTTTATTGGAAGGAGACTCTCCTCCTGATTCCATAGTCCCTGAGCCTTCAGAGAATTCCAGACAGCGCCCCAACCTAGTAGGCTGGCGTCTGTTGTTACAATTGTCCAGTCTGGCCTGCTGAATGGCATCCCCCTGGACAGGTGTGGCCGATGAAGCCACCATAGAAGAGAATTTCTGGTCTCTTGATTCAGATTCAGAGTAGGGGACAAATCTGAGTAATCCCCATTCCACTGACTTAGCATGCATAATTGCAGAGGTCTGAGGTGTAGGCGTGCAAAAGGTACTATGTCCATTGCCGCTACCATTAAGCCGATCACCTCCATGCATTGAGCTACTGACGGGTGTTGAATGGAATGAAGGACACGGCATGCATTTTGAAGCTTTGTTAACCTGTCCTCTGTCAGGTAAATCTTCATTTCTACAGAATCTATAAGAGTCCCCAAGAATGGAACTCTTGTGAGAGGAAAAAGAGAACTCTTCTTTTCGTTCACTTTCCATCCATGCGACCTTAGAAATGCCAGAACTAACTCTGTATGAGACTTGGCAGTTTGAAAGCTTGAAGCTTGTATTAGAATGTCGTCTAGGTATGGAGCTACCGAAATCCCTCGCGGTCTTAGTACCGCCAGAAGGGCACCCAGAACCTTTGTGAAGATTCTTGGAGCCGTAGCCAATCCGAATGGAAGAGCTACAAACTGGTAGTGCCTGTCTAAGAAGGCAAACCTTAGATACCGGTGATGATCTTTGTGGATCGGTATGTGAAGGTAAGCATCCTTTAAATCCACTGTGGTCATGTACTGACCCTCTTGGATCATGGGTAAGATTGTCCGAATAGTTTCCATTTTGAACGATGGAACTCTTAGGAATTTGTTTAGAATCTTTAAATCTAAGATTGGCCTGAAAGTTCCCTCTCTTTTGGGAACCACAAACAGGTTTGAGTAGAACCCTTGTCCTTGTTCCGACCGCGGAACCGGATGGATCACTCCCATTATTAACAGATCTTGTACGCAGCGTAGAAACGCTTCTTTCTTTATCTGGTTTGTTGACAACCTTGACAGATGAAATCTCCCCCTTGGGGGAGATAATTTGAAGTCTAGAAGGTATCCCTGAGATATAATCTCTAGTGCCCAGGGATCCTGAACATCTCTTGCCCAGGCCTGGGCGAAGAGAGAGAGTCTGCCCCCCACTAGATCCGGTCCCGGATCGGGGGCTCTTGGTTCATGCTGTCTTTGGGGCAGCAGCAGGTTTCCTGGCCTGCTTGCTCTTGTTCCAGGACTGGTTAGGCTTCCAGCCTTGCCTGTAACGAGCAACAGCTCCTTCCTGTTTTGGTGCAGTGGAGGTTGATGCTGCTCCTGTTTTGAAGTTCCGAAAGGGACGAAAATTAGACTGTCTAGCCTTAGCTTTGGCTTTGTCTTGAGGTAGGGCGTGGCCCTTACCTCCTGTAATGTCAGCGATAATCTCTTTCAAACCGGGCCCAAATAAAGACTGCCCCTTGAAAGGTATATTAAGTAATTTGGACTTAGAAGTAACATCAGCTGACCAGGATTTTAGCCACAGCGCCCTACGTGCCTGTATGGCGAATCCTGAGTTCTTAGCCGTAAGTTTGGTTAAATGTACTACGGCCTCCGAAATGAAGGAATTAGCTAGTTTAAGGACTCTAATCCTGTCCGTAATGTCGTCTAGCGTAGATGAACTAAGGTTCTCTTCAAGCGACTCAATCCAAAATGCTGCCGCAGCCGTAATCGGCGCGATACATGCAAGGGGTTGTAATATAAAACCTTGTTGAACAAACATTTTCTTAAGGTAACCCTCTAATTTTTTATCCATTGGATCTGAGAAAGCACAGCTATCCTCCACCGGGATAGTGGTACGCTTAGCTAAAGTAGAAACTGCTCCCTCCACCTTGGGGACCGTTTGCCATAAGTCCCGAGTGGTGGCGTCTATTGGAAACATCTTTCTAAATATTGGAGGGGGTGAGAACGGCACACCGGGTCTATCCCACTCCTTAGTAACAATTTCAGTTAGTCTCTTAGGTATAGGAAAAACGTCAGTACTCGCCGGTACCGCAAAGTATTTATCCAACCTACACAGTTTCTCTGGTATTGCAACGGTGTTACAATCGTTGAGAGCTGCTAAGACCTCCCCTAGTAATACACGGAGGTTCTCCAATTTAAATTTAAAATTTGAAATATCTGAGTCCAATCTGTTTGGATCAGAACCGTCACCCACAGAATGAAGCTCTCCGTCCTCATGCTCTGCGAGCTGTGACGCAGTATCAGACATGGCCCTAGCATTGTCAGCGCACTCTGTTCTCACCCCAGAGTGATCACGCTTGCCTCTTAGTTCTGGTAATTTAGACAAAACTTCAGTCATAACAGTAGCCATATCTTGTAATGTTAACTGTAATGGTCGCCCAGATGTACTAGGCGCCAAAATATCACGCACCTCCCGGGCGGGAGATGCAGGTACTGCCGCGTGAGGCGAGTTAGTCGGCATAACTCTCCCCTCGCTGTTTGGTGAAATTTGTTCACATTGTACAGATTGACTTTTATTTAAGGTAGCATCAATACAGTTAGTACATAAATTTCTATTGGGCTCCACCTTGGCATTGGAACAAATGACACAGATATCTTCCTCTGAGTCAGACATGTTTAACACACTAGCAAAAAAACTTACAACTTGGTTATAATCTTTTTTAGCAAAAAACGTACTGTGCCTCAAAGAGGTACTAACGATTAAATGACAGTTGAAATAATGAACTGAAAAACAGTTATAGCATCAAACTTTAAAACCACAAAACCTTTAGCAAAGGTTTGTTCCCATTAGTAAAATAACAATAATTAAATTTGACATAAAAAATACAAAGCAACGTTTTTATTCACAGTCACTATAAGAATTCTCACAGCTCTGCTGAGAGAATTTACCTCCCTTCAAAGAAGTTTGAAGACCCCTGTGATCTATCAGAGATGAACCGGATCATGCAGGAAATATAAAAGTATTTTTTTGATGCGTAGCAAAGAGCGCCAAAAACGGCCCCTCCCTCTCCCACACAGCAGTGAAGAGAAACGAAACTGTCACAATTAAAGCAAAAAAAACTGCCAAGTGGAAAATAATGCCCAAATATTTATTCACACAGTACCTCAGCAATGTAAACGATTCTACATTCCAGCAAAAACGTTTAACATGATAAATAGTTATTAAAAAGGATTAGTGACCTTTAACAGAGTAGTTCCGGTGAAATACCATCCCCAGAATACTGAAGTGTATACATACATGTCATTTTAACGGTATGGCAGGATTTTCTCATCAATTCCATTCAGAAAATAAAAACTGCTACATACCTCAATGCAGATTCATCTGCCCGCTGTCCCCTGATCTGAAGCCTTTACCTCCCTCAGATGGCCGAGAACAGCAATATGATCTTAACTACTCCGGTTAAAATCATAGTAAAAAACTCTGACAGATTCTTCCTCAAACTCTGCCAGAGAAGTAATAACACGCTCCGGTGCTATTTTAAAATAACAAACTTTTGATTGAAGTCATAAAAACTAAGTATAATCACCATAGTCCTCTCACACATCCTATCTAGTCGTTGGGTGCAAGAGAATGACTGGGACTGACGTAGAGGGGAGGAGCTATATGCAGCTCTGCTGGGTGAATCCTCTTGCATTTCCTGTTGGGGAGGAGTTATATCCCAGAAGTAATGATGACCCGTGGACTGATCACACATAACAGAAGAAAGTTTATTCTCTCATGTGTAATACTTTTTTTTTTCTGTACAGTGATTCTTTAGCCAAAACTTTAAAAGCTCAACCAATCTTTGTAACAACTGGCCTCATAAGCTGAATGTGTGAAGAAATGTTTAAATTCCATTAAAACAATATAGTTACTTGAAAAATGATGCTAAAATGCCACTCTTAGTTTATGCAGTTACTAGAATACAAACATTCCAATTTTAATCTGGGGTAGAAAAGCGGTTTAGTTTCCATCTAAATACAATACAAGACAAAACAATCCCAGTGCTTGAAAACTTTTTGGACAAAAAAAGTGGGTTTAAACTAACCAACCAGGAAAGCTGTATTTTTTCCTCCATAAAATAAATGGTGATAGGGTCATAAAATATTTGCTTGAATAATCCTTAAAGGAATAGTCTAGTCAAAATGAAACTTTCATGATTCAGATAGAGCATGCAATTTTAAGCAACTTTCTAATTTACTGCTATTATCAATTTTTCTTCGTTCTCTTGCTATCTTTATTTGAATGTAAGCTTAGGAGCTGGCCCATTTTTGGTTTAGCATCTGGGTAGTGCTTGCCGATTGGTGGCTACATTTTGACACCAATCAGAAAGTGCTACCCAGGTGATGAACCAAAAGTGGGCCGGCTCCTACGATTACATTCTTGCTATTTCAAATAAAGATACCAAGAGAACCAAGAAAAATTGATAATGAGTAAATTTGAAAGTTGCTTAAAACTGCCCGCTCTATCTGAATAATGAAAATAATTTTGACTAGACTATTCTTTTAAGCCTTAACTCCAAAGTACTCAGAGCAATAACAAAGTTGTGTTTCAAATTATAATACATTGTGCTTGTCAGAAATGCTTTAATAGTAACTTACCATTTGGAATGAGGGGTCACTTATGTCCCATTTTTAGGGTATAATCCAAAACTTAGTTAATTTAAACCAAAATATAAACTCAGTGACATGAACCTATATTTACACACAAACCAAGAAACAGTGCACAGGAAAGCTCCAACTATTTTAAAAATAGATTCAGAGCAGTAGCGTGGGAAGGATGAAATGGCCCCTAAAAAAAAAAAAAAAAAACAAACACCATAAGAGTGTAACACAGACTCCCAGGTATCGAGCTGCAAATGTCCGCTGTAGTTTATCATTTGTTTGTTATTTATACAAGGTTATTGGCAAAAGTGCTCTCATGAGATTAGCATTAGTGCAGAAAAAACAAACAGAAGACAAGAGCCCCCCCCATGAAAAAAATAAAAAGGGACATGATACCCAAATGTTGATACACGTGAAAGTGATACAGCATAGCTGTAAAAAGCGGACTAGAAAATATCACTTGAACATCTCTACGTAAAAAAGGAAGATATTTTACCTCAAATTTCTTAAGTATTCACTCCACTGTAAAGAGACTTTAAAGGGACAATGAACTCAAATTTTTTCTTTCGTGATTTTAGATAGAGCATGCAATTTTAAGCAACTTTTTAATTTACTCCTATTATCAAATTTTCTTCATTCTCTTGGTATCTTTATTTGAAAAGCAAGAATGTAAGTTTAGATGCCGGCCCATTTTTGGTGAACAACCTGGGTTGTTCTTGCCGATTGGTGGATAAATTCACCCACCAACAAACAAGTGCTGTCCAGAGGTCTGAACCAAAAAGTGGCTGGCTCCTTAGCTTAGATTCCTTCTTTTTCAAATAAAGATAGCAAGCGAACAAAGAAAATTTGATAATAGGAGTAAATAAGAAAGTTGCTTTAAATTGCATGTTCTATCTGAATCATGAAAGAAAATAAATTGGGTTCAGCGTCCCTTTAAAAGGGATAGTAAACCCCCAAATTTTCTTTTATGATTCAGATAGAACATACAATTTTAAACAACCCTCCAATTTAATTATATTATCAAATTTTCTTCATTCTCTTGTTATACATTGCTGAAGGGACAGCATTGCACTACCGACAGGAAGCTGAAAATATCAATTTAGCCAATCACAAGAGACAAATGTTTGCAGGCACCAATTAGCAGCAGCTCCCACTAGTGTACGATATGTGCATATTCATTTTTTAACAAGAGATACTTAGAGAACGAACAAAGCACATTTGAAAATAGAAGTGAATTTAAAAGCGTCTTAAAATGACATGCTCTATCTGAATCATGCAAGTTTAATTTTGACTTTCCTATCCCTTTAAGCAACCAGTCACAGGACAAGCTAAGGAGTGTACATCTGTTGATTGGCTATTTCCCGCCCCCCCCCCAAACTTGCAGCTGGACAGCAGTTAAAGTTTAACTGTTTACACAGCACTTACTCTGGTGAGCTGAAGACATTTTGAGATAACATATTTTCCCTTTAGTACATAAAAATGTTCATTTGATATTTTTTGCTCAGTTTTTTACAGTTATGTTGCATCAGTTTTAAGTGCATCAACATTTGTGTATAATGTCCCCTTTTTTATTGGGGGGGGGGGCTCTTTTCAAGTATTATGGCCCCTTAATGTACATGGGTGGTCAATAAATCTGATTAAATGTGCCTCACATACTAAGTGTTTGTTTCATGCAATTAGAAAGTTGTTGTGCTTCTGTTGCCCTTGTTTATTGTGTTCTGCAACCTCTCACTATCCAGGGCAATCCATTCAAGATAAGTTGTGAGGGTTACTAGAAACAGCAGGGGATAGAGGCAATAATTAATTGATGCATAATTTGTATTTTGTCCCAATAACCTTTGATGTTAAGCTACAATTGCTTACTGTAAGAACAAAACCATTGACTGAATCAGAAATGACAGAGGTTTAAAAGACTTTTCGTACTGCATATATATCCATGAAACACCCACAAATTGATATGCAGAAATAGACAAATAATTCCTTGTTTTACAAACACACAGAAACAGCCTTTAGTGCTACTTGATGCAAAATGTAGTAACTGTGAACATAAGCATATATATATATATTTCCTTTTTTTTAACCACATATTTCAGTGGCCCCTAGGTTAGGTTGCCCATTACCCACCACTGATCTATACTGTCACTAGGTATCGATTAAAAGACAAAAAGGCATAAGTGTACAGAATGAAAATAAAATATTTAAAAAATAAAATCTTGCACAAACATAGTAAAACTGCACACATCTCATTTGTTAGGGTATTCTCTAGTTTAACTATTAGATGATTCCCTTTTTCTTTAAAACATTGAATAGTGACCATTCAAAAAAGTAATATCAAAAGATTTGAATTGCTTAAGACACTAAAAAATTAAGTTATTTTTTTATCACGCTATTGTCTATGTGCAACGCTTCACATGCTCTAAAACAAATTCGGGAAAATGCAGGCTGCATACTTGTAAGCCATCTAACTTGCAAGGCATTCTGGGATACTCGTCCTCTTTCCACTCATTATCCTCAGGATCAAAAGTTAAGATTGAGTCACTGTAATGGCCATTATAGCAGAGGCCACCTAGCACCATTATCTGTTTGTCCAGAACAGCCACTCCATGGCCACTTCTGCCAATTGGCATGGATGCCAAAATAGTCCATTGATCCATATCTGGATCATAAACCTCTGTTGAGGGACAGCCCTGTGATTCAAATGAGGCCCTTAAAATAACACACACACCACCAAATACATACAATTTTCCATTGTGAGAGATCATTTTATGAAAACATCTGGCATAATTCATCTTGCACTTATTTTCCCAACAGTTTGTGAGAACCTGTGTTCTCCTGGTCCTCTGCTCCACTGTCCCCTCCTTACTTGGGTCAAAAACACAGACCTGCTTGGTAGTGGAGGAAGATGTAATCCCTCCAGTTATAAAGAGCTTATTGCTCAGCACTGTTCCCTCATGTCCATATTTGTTGACAGGATAAGGATCTACAAATTCCCACTTGTCCTCTACAATGTTGTAGCGCTCTGTAGAAAAAAAGGTTTCATCTCGCGTCCTTCCAGCTACAGCATATATATATCTTCCAATCACCCCCACTGCAAATTCTGAACGTGGCACAGACATATCAGACATTCGCAGCCAACTGTTTTGTCGTGGATCATACCTAAAAACTTTGGAAGATGCATGAAATTCTCCATCAGGACCTAGTTCTTCCCCACCAAGCAAGAAGACAAAATTGTTGACAATAGCAAGGCAGTCAGGACGGAGTGGTACTTGAGGACCTTCTAGTTCCCACCATACTCGCGGCTTGTGTAAGAGAAGGATCTTACTGTTCACCATACTATGGCCTATCATTCCTCGGAATACCGATGTTTGGGGCTTAGCTGAACGAATGCGATTTGATTTCATCTCCATCAAAGGCTGCTCATTCACATTATGAAAGTAGTTAAGTGCTTGCTCAACTTCATGCCTCAGCTGACGAGAGTATCTATAAAATTCAGATGTTTTCACCTGTAAACCAAAGGGTAAACATTATAAGCAAACCATTAAACCAACTATTTTTTTTAGGAAAAGGGGAAAATGGCAATATACAGCTTACGTAAAGTGCTGAGTATATTTTCATTCTTGCATATAGAGGGGGAAAAAAAAAAAAAAAAAGACATTCTATTTAAAAACAAATAAAAAAACTTTACCAACATTAAACTTACTCTATTTCCCTTTTGCATGTGATTAAACTTACTATTGAATCCAGACTTAAATGTTTTTGTTCATATAAAATACATTTGCCAAGATCCCTCCTCACGACAAATACAAGTTAGCAGGTTTTCAAACAAGTGCTATTTTCATGCAAGTTACAAAACGCTGCAGGTTATCTGTGAGTCATTGGGAAGTATATATAGCTGCACATTTAGAGACTGAATTAAAATAAATAAACAGTACATCAAATATTTTGGGTAATATCTCAAAAAAAAAAAAAAAAAAACTAATACAAAAAGCAGTGAAATGGTAACAAAGTAAGTTATCTAAATAAAAAGGTCTCCACCAAATGTTCCCTTGTAAAGAAATTACTTTATTTTGCCTTTCAACAACTTAAGATTGAAAAATACAGAGAAAGCATAACTTATAGAAATGAAAATAAAAAGGTTGCCTAGGTTAGTATTAAAGGGAAACTGAACATAAAATTAAATCTACAGTACAGGCGTTGACAAACAATAAACAGGAGCCACACACACTTTACAATTCTGTAAATGTATTTATATATAGATGTGTGTGGAATAGTCTAAATAGTTACAATCAGATTAAATGTTTTAACAAACATTGCTCCAAAAGTTTGTCAAGACCTGCTTCAGAGGACATTCATCTTAAGATACTTTTATACCAAGAAATAATTTTGCGAGTTAGAGGTTTTCTTTAAACAGGCTGGTGGGTTTTGAAATTGATCTCAGGCAGTTCTTCAGGTAAAATTAAAAAAACAAAACAAAAAAACATTTATGGCAATTCCATACATGTAAACGGAAGTTTTTTTTTAATTTTTATATACAAATGTTCTTTGACTTGCTGCATAAACTTAAAATTTCAGAAATATTTATATGAACGCAAATGTATACGTGATCGTTAAAACTTCCATTTTCTTTGATAGGTTACAACATAACTTGGCATGAGATGTATAAGCCATCACCTTCTCATATGAGCATACTGACTATTATGCATTCTAAACTCACTTAGGGAAATATGAATGTTCTACTGACACTATCTACATGCTTCAATTCATAGGAAAATGCTTTTAAAAAGAAGATTTAGATCTTTATTAAAGAGAGACATGAAACCCAAAATGTGCATTTCATGTTCAGAGAGGATACATTTGTAAACAACTTTCCAATTTTCTTCTATTATCAATTTTGCCTGATTTCCTTGGTATACTTTGTTGAAAGATTAGCAATGCACTACTGGGAGCGAGCTAAACACATCAGTAAGCCAACGACAAGAGGCGTATATGTGCACCCACTAATCAGCGGCTATATCCCAGCTCCTGAGCCTACCTAGGCATACTTTTCTTCAAAGGATAACAAGAACAAAGCAAATTGGATAAAAAAAGTAAATTGGAAAGTTGTTTAAAATTGTATGCTCTATCTGAATTATGATAGAATTTTATGGGTTTTCATGTAACTTTAAATATAAAAACGTGAAGCCAATTAAAAAAAGGGATATGAAACAAAATTTACTTTCATGATTCAGATAGAGCATGTGATTTTAACCCCTTTCTGACAGTACTTATTTGTTACATTGGAATAAAGTTCTGATGTAAACAAGTAAAAAAATCTAAAGCATGCGATTGCGTGATTTCAATAATGGGGTGGGGTCTGAGGGGGGTGCCTATGCCGCTAGGCATGCCCTTTAGTCCGCGGTCCCAGTTAGAAAGCGTAGCTGCTTCAGTAAAGCAGAACGGCTAGGACGTTCCATGTAGTCCTAACGGCTCTAAAGCCCAGCGTGGTTAGGACGACATGGAACGTCCTAACTGCGTTAAGGGGGTTAAACAACTTTCTTATTTACTATTAGCAATTTTTCTTCTCTCTCTGTATCTTTAATTGAAAAGCAGGGATGTATGCTTAGGTGAGGCACATTTCTAAAGCACTATCTAGCAGCAGTTTTACAAGAATGTTATCTATTTGCAAGAGCATTAGATTTCAGAACTATTTTGTACCATGTAGTTCTCTTGATGCCTACCTAGATATCGCTTAAACACAGAATAGCATGGGCACAAAGCAAATACGATTATAAAAGTAGATTAGAAAAACTTTAAAATGGTATGAGATCTGTCTGAATCACAAAAGAACATTTTTGGGTTTCATATCCCTTTAAACAGCAGACCTATAAGGAATAAAACTGTCCTTTACACTAAACAAACATCACAACAGAACATATACTGTAAGCATAAGGAACCCGGTAAACAGGGCTTTACATTTCCATTAACCGTGGAAAAGTAAGAGCTTTCAGTAACAAGAACAAAACTTTTTTATTTCATTTGGAGAGGACAAATAATAGTTTCCCCCTTACTGGTAAACTGTAGTGATAGATTTCCACTGTGTTTATACGCTTTATTTATATCCCCCAAACTGCGTCATACATTCTCCCACACTCCTCATAATAAAGGTCTCCTTGCATTACAGGGGAATGAAACAATGTTTTTTTTCATTACTCAGATAGAGAAAACAATTTAAAATACGTTTCAATTTACTTCTATTATCAAATGTGCTTTGTTCTCTTCTTGTTCTTTGTTGAATAGATATCTAGATAGGTAGCGTACACTTGCCTGAAGCACTTCATGACAGGAAATAATGCCGTCATCTAGTGCTCTGGCTAATGTATAACACTGTTGCAAAACTGCTGCTATTTAGTACTGCAGACACATGCACACTCCTAAACTTACATCCCTGTTTTTAACAAAGGATAACAAGAAAAAGAAAATTGTTTAAAATGGTATGCTCTGTCCGAATTGAGAGAGAAAAAATTTGTTTTTTTATTTCCTTTAAATATCTTCCTATCCCTACACTTGTGACAGTGACTAAGGGCTTGATCATGAACTAAAACAATCCATTAGTACAACGAAGTACACAATGGAATAATCAAGGCATACTTTACACTCTTAGCCATGTATCTCGCTAAGGGACGCAACCAACATGTCTGTAGGTGGTGATCAGAAACATACATACAGGTAAGTGCTCAATAAAATATGCATTGCTCTCGCCTGAGAGAATCTGCATTCTAGTGAGCTTCGTTACTTTCTATGGAGGTAGGCTTGCAACTCACAGAATTCCTGGTTCAGACCCTTTTCTTTCATTATGTGAGGTCTGCCCATGTGAGGGTTGGCGTGATTATTTCTTGCCATGCTGATGGATTTTAGATTATCAGGCCTTAAGTCTCTGGTCCTTTTACCGCTTTCCCCCTGACTTACTCTTTGAGATCTTTATTTCTAGTGTGGGATATAAAGAAAGGAAAAAAATAAATAAATTGTAGAGGAGTCCTCTACCGAAACAGCAAAATAAATAAAATAAGCACCAAATTATGTTTTGGCCCTCAAGGTATTTCAGACATTTTTTTTAAAATTTTGCTTTAAGATTATGTTACATCCTACTTTCTGATTTAAAAAAGTCCTTTTAAATTTACTTACCCACATAGAAAAAAAAACAATACAAAATAGCCGTAAAAAAAAGAAGAAAAAAAACATAACAAACAACTATGTATGATGTATAGTTCTAGAGTAAAAATACTAGACGTAAGGCTGCTATCCAGTCCATCTTTTTTTCCAACTGCATATGTACCCCTTTAGCTTTTGGGCAACTCTTAATACACAAGTTATATCATGACTTTAGTAACTATATAATTGGTAGAATGTATGGATACATGGATCTACATACTGAGGAAATTACTGTTAAAGATGCAAACAGGGGTACTTTATATTTTGAAAGAAAACTTTAGATCCAGTAGTAACAATCTACATGTTTTAAAGAGCTTT
This sequence comes from Bombina bombina, assembly GCF_027579735.1. Lineage (NCBI taxonomy): Eukaryota > Metazoa > Chordata > Amphibia > Anura > Bombinatoridae > Bombina > Bombina bombina. Next base: position 293,813,006 of record NC_069501.1, read on the forward strand.
TAATATTACTAGTTGTAAGCTGAGCCAAAATCAAAGACCCTCCATCCGTGATCTTGTTATATAATTTTGTATATTCAAATACTTACAGATTACATGGCATAAGCTCAAAGGCAACACTGATACATAATTTTAACTGACTCTTAGCTTTACAAAATAAAGGAAAGTCAAATATGGAAAAACATTTTTTAACTGCTGATGGGTCATCTGGTTCACTGATATATCTAGAAATCTTGGTCGTTGGTGTGGTTGTGTGTATCCTGTCTAGTGCTTTCACACTCACTAACCTTCTCATAGACATTTGATGGGGTCATCAAACAAAACCTGATGTTCTGAATGATTGTATCAGTGTGTCTCCAGCGCCTCCTATCATGCCGTAGCCAGGCCTGAACAGCTTCATACAACTCAATTTCAGGGAACCGACTCAACCGATCATTGTCCAGGTAGCTCATTAGTTTATCAAAACTTAAATAAGACAAGAATTCAGGCCTAGACATGAGGGGTACAAAGTTCTCCAGCAGGAAGGAATCCAGCTTCTCCCTCACCCCTTCTGCATCAACACTGAAGTCATCCAGCAGTCTCATGATCTCCGCACAGTTGTCTAGGCAAATTTTAGCCATGAGAAAAGAGCAGCAGAACTTAACAACCTCTGTTAGCTGCACATACATGGCAGCCTGAAGGATTTCATGAACTGTAGCCATACTTAAGTCAATGTTCCCATAGTACATGAACTGGAGGACATGGCTAAAGCCAGTGGCCGTTAATCCTTTCAGGTAGATTTTGTCCTGGTCACGTTCACGCATATCAGCGGTGAACATAATACGGAAGTAGTCACTCTGTGTGGCAAGAAGAGCCTTGTGCGCTTGGAACTGATGATCCTCTATCACAAGGGTGACATCAACCAAGAGACCTTCTTCATACAGTGCTCTGAACCCGGCAGAGACACTGGTGTCATGGATTGACGAAGAATACCCCTCCACGTCTCCAGCCATGAATCACCTATAAAATATATAAGAGATATGGAATTGACAAGAAAACAGAAATTTTCCATTGTTTTAGCTTAAACCACAATATCTAGCTAACAAGCAAGTAATCTGTGATAAATACACAATAATTATTATTTAAACGAATTCACTCATACAGAAAGCAATTTGCTTAATCATTTATATATGTATATATCTATATATCTATATATATCTATATATCTATATATATATATATATATATATATATATATATACACACACACAACACTAAAATAAACCAATTATAATAAACTAAAAAAACAAAAAACAAAACAAGCAGTAATCGTATGTGGTAACTGGATGTAAATTAAAGGTACAGTAAACTTAAAAAATGTTATATAATTCAGCAAATAGTGCAGAATTATATAACATTATCTTAGCAGCAGATTTCTAAATAAAAAGCTTTGAGAGATTTTTTTATTCCAAAGTTAGATTTACCTGGTCTCCGCTCCAGGATCTACCAAGCGGGTCTTGTTTTTCAAAAGCACTTTACGGGCGCGCCGTCTAGTCACAGTGCAATCTGGAGTGCTGCGACTAGACAGTGCACCCACAAAGCGCTTTTGAAAAACAAGACCCGCTTAGTAAAACCTGGAGTGGAGACCAGGTAAGTCCAACTTTGGAATAAAAAAAAATCTCAGAAAACTCAGCAAATGTACCTTAAAACATATCTTGTGGTCCTGCCCCCTGATAGTGCTATTTTGGACACAGGTATTGAAATTAAAGGGACACAATCAAAATTAAACTTTCATTATTCATATAGAGCAGCAATTTTAAACAACTTTCTAATTTACTTCCATTAACAAAATGTGCACAGTCTTTTTATATTTAAACTTTTTGAGTCACCAGCTCCTACTGAGCATATGCAAGAATAAGTGTATGCGTATTTCTGTATGGCTGATGGCTGTTACATGGTACGTGTATGCATTTGTGAATGGCTGATTGCTGTCACATGGTATGTGTATGCATTTGTGATTGGCTGATGGCTGTCACATGGTACAGGGGGAGTGGAAAAAGACATAACTTAAAATTGTCAGGAAAAAAAAAAAAAAAAAAATCTACTACTCATTTGAAGTTCAGACTAAGTGCTATTGCATTGTCTTGTTATCTTACATTTGCTGATTATGCAAATCTACAGTGTTGACTGGTCCTTTAATACATTACTCTCCACCAACATCAACTTTGACCCAGCTTATCTCTTACTCCAAACCCATTCCTAAACTTTCAAAGACACATAATAAGGCCCTACCGATTATTTTAAACAGTGCGAAAAAGGTTCTCCCTAGACAATGGAAAACACGAATACCTTCATTGCCGGAAGGGCAACGACAGGTCCGCTCTACCCTCTCTTTAGAAAAACTTCACTACCAGATATCAGATCATTTAGACATTTATTTCGGGGGTGCTGAATTGCTACACATTGAGATATAAGTCAGCCACGACACCCCACCTCCCTTTCACCTACCCTTATATAATTACCTCGTGGACATGTTCACAGTCTCTAGCAGGCTATGAAATGTAAAATATATTATATATTGTACCCAAGTTTGGAGATGTTTATTTTCTTGGTTCTCTCATTATGTTATTGTTTTTTTTTTCTTGTTGATAAGCTTCTTCTGTTCCACTGATTTATATACATATGATACACTGCAACTATGGCAGCAAGCACATGATAATATATAATTCTGCACATAGTGCATAATTATATAACATTGTTTTGTAAGTTTACTGTCCCTTTAAGTAAATTTTTTTAAATTGATAATGAAAATAACAGGAACTGTATATTTATGGATAGCTCATTTCGAAGGACAGATTACTCACTGGTTCATTGTAAAAAAACAACAACAAAAAAAAACACACCAGCTCTACGGGTAACAGAGACAACATAAGCATAAAAACAAAAAGTAATTTATTCAGGACAGGGCATACATTAAAGGGACAGTAAAGTCACAATAAAAATGATGATTTTTGTGCAGCGTGTCATATTAAACAACTTTTCTAATTAACCTCTATAATCAAATTTTCTTAGTTAATTTGGTATTGGGGCACAGAACTGTACACATGTCTTTATTACTCTATGACAGCAGTGTTTGCAACAATGTATAAATGCCACAAACAATGTTGCAAAACACTGATGCTATAGAGTACTAAAGATACATTCATGATCCTGAGCACCTTTAACCCCTTAACGATAGACATCATCAGTCTGGAAAGAGGCATCCTGCAATAACCTTTTTTACAACTCCGGTGCAGAGAGAGCCACTCTGTGGCCCTCTCTGCACGGCCATCGATGGCCGCAATCGTTGGTGGGTGGGAGCCGAAGTGGGAGGCCATCGATGGGTCCTTCTACTGAGAGGGGGGCGGGATCGTTGGGGGCGTGCGCGCACTGGGTGGCGGACGGGAACCACTATACTACGGAAAATGCATTGCAGCAAAGTGGGAGAAAGGGGGTTAATAAAATAAAATTATAAATGATCTAAAGGATCTGGGAGGGGTGGGGGGTTGATCTTTTGGGGGTGAAGCTACACTACAGAAAAAAAAAATTTAAAAAAAAAAAATCCTTTTTTGTAAACTGGGTACTGGCAGACAGCTGCCAGTACCCAAGATGGATCCTAATAGGTTAGAGGGGGCGGGTTAGAGAACTGTTTGGGGGGGGGGGGGGGAAGGGGGGGGAGAGATCCTACACAGAAGCATATGTAAATATGCTTAAAAAAAAAATTACAAGAGAGCTTTTATTTTAGTACTGGCAGACTTTCTGCCAGTACTTAAGATGGCGGGGACAATAGTGGGGTGTGGGAGGGAAGGGAGCTGTTTGGGAGGGATCAAGGGGTGGGATGCGTCAGGTGGGAGGCTGATCTCTACACTAAAGCTAAAATGAACCCTGCAAGCTACCTAATTAACCCCTTCACTGCTAGCCATAATACACGTGTGATGCCATAATACACGTGTGATGCGCAGCTGCATTTAGTGGCCTTCTAATTACCAAAAAGCAACGCCAAAGCCATATAAGTCTGCTATTTCTGAACAAAGGGGATCCCAGAGAAGCATTTACAGCCATTCGTGCCATAATTGCACATGCTGTTTGTAAATAATTTCATTGAGAAACCTAAAGTTTGTGAAAAAGTGAACAATTTATTTTATTTGATCGCATTTGGCGGTGAAATATACCAAAATGGGCCTAGATCAATACTTTGGGTTGTCTACTACACTAAAGCTAAAATTAACCCTACAAACTCCGTAATTAACCCCTTCACTGCTAGCCATTATACACGCGTGATGCGCAGCGGCATTTAGCGGCCTTCTAATTACCAGAAAGCAACGCCAAAGTCATATATGTCTGCTATTTCTGAACAAAGGGGATCCCAAAGAAGCATTTACAACCATTTGTGCCATAATTGCAGAAACCTAAAATTGTAAAAAATTTAACTTTTTTTTTTTTATTTGATTGCATTTGGCGGTGAAACGGTGGCATGAAATATACCAAAATTGGCCTAGATCAATACTTGGGGTTGTCTACTACACTACCACAAAAGCTAAAATTAACTTTACAAGCTCCCTACATGCTCCCCAATTAACCCCTTCACTGCTTGGCATAATACACGTGTGGTGTGCAGTGGCATTTAGCGGTCTTCTAATTACCAAAAAGCAAGGCCAAAACCATATGTCTGCTATTTCTGAACAAAGGGGATCCCAGAGAAGCATTTACAACCATTTGTGCCATAATTGGTTTGTAAAGAATTTCATTGAGAATCCTAAAGTTTGTGAAAAAGTGAACTTTTTTTTTTTATTTGATCGCTTTTGGCGGTGAAATGGTGGCATGAAATATATCAAAATGGGCCTAGATCAATACTTTGGGATGTCTTCTAAAAAAAAAATAATATACATGTCAAGGGATATTCAGGGATTCCTGACCGATATTAGTGTTCCAATGTAACTAGCGTTAATTTTGAAAAAAAAGTGGTTTGTAAATAGCAAAGTGCTACTTATATTTATTGCCCTATAACTTGCAAAAAAAGCAAAGAACATGTAAACATTGGGTATTTCTAAACTCAGGAAAATATTTTGAAACTATTTAGCATGGGTGTTTTTGGTGGTTGTAGATGTGTAAAAGATTTTGAGGGTCAAAGTTAGAAAAAGTGTGTTTTTTTCCATTTTTTCCTCATATTTTATAATTTTTTATAGTAAATTATAAGATATGATGAAAATAATGGTATCTTTAGAAAGTCTATTTAATGGCGAGAAAAACGGTATATAATATGTGTGGGTACAGTAAATGAGTAAGAGGAAAATTACAGCTAAACACAAACACTGCAGAAATGTAAAAATAGCCTTGGTCCCAAACAGACAGAAAATGGAAAAGTGCTGTGGTCATTAAGGGGTTAAAAAAGGGACACTGAACCCAATTTCTTTCTTTCGTGATTCAGATAGAGCATGCAATTTTAAACAACTTTCTAATTTACTCCGATTATCAAATTTTCTTCATTTTCTTGGTATCTTTATTTGAAAAGCAAGAATGTAAATTTAGATGCCGGCCCATTTTTGTGGAACAACCTGGGTTGTTCTTACCGATTGGTGGATAAATTCACCCACCAATAAACAAGCGCTGACCAGGGACCTAAACCAAAAATTGCCTGTCTGCTTAGCTTAGATGCCTTCTTTTTCAAATAAAGATAGCAAGAGAACGAAGAAAAATTGATAAAAGGAGTAAATTAGAAAGTTGTTTAAAATTGCATGCTCCATCTGAATCACTAAAAAATTTGTTTTTGGTTCAGTGTCCCTTTAAACTTACCCAGATTATTCTTCAACAAAAGATACCAAGAAAACAAAGCAAATTTGTTAATAGAAGTCAAATGAAAAGTTACATAAAATTACATGCTGCACCTGAATCAAAATTGATTTCTGACTTTAATGTGCATTTAAAAGGATATAAAAAACAGATTGTTATAGGATACGTACATTTTGTAACTACCGAAGATACTCGAGTATAACGCAAGATACAAATTGGAGGGGTCGCGGTATATTCGAGACATTTCATTTAATCTGATGTACACTAAATATCTGACACTAGTAATGCTCTCTTGGGGCGCAGACTATCTTTATTTACATTTCGTCTCTAAGCAACATGAAACGAGCAGCTTGAGCAGCACTGTGCGTATCCGACTAACAGATTTTTTTCTATTAATGACTTTTTCACTTGTATTATTTGGCGTGCTTGTTTACTGTACATATTGGCAGCTTGAGCAGCACTGTTTTTTGTTTTTTTTTATTGTGAAAAGCCCTTTAAATTTTATTTGGCAAGCTATTTCTGTGGGGTGCACTTCCGGTCTGTGAGTACTCATACTTACTGCTGCTTGTCAGCACACAGTGTGTCAGTCTGGGGGTGCACTTCCGGTCTGTGAGTACTCATACTTACTGCTGCTTGCCAGCACACAGTGTGTCAGGCTGGGGGTGCACTTCCGGTCTGTGAGTACTCATACTTACTGCTGCTTGTCAGCACACAGTGTGTCAGGCTGGGGGTGCACTTCCGGTCTGTGAGTACTCATACTTACTGCTGCTTGTCAGCACACAGTGTGTCAGGCTGGGGGTGCACTTCATGTCTGTGAGTACTCATACTTACTGCTGCTTGTCAGCACACAGTGTGTCAGGCTGGGGGTGCACTTCCGGTCTGTGAGTACTCGTACTTACTGCTGCTTGACAGCACACAGTGTGTCAGGCTGGGGGTGCACTTCCGGTCTGTGAGTACTCATACTTACTGCTGCTTGTCAGCACACAGTGTGTCAGGCTGGGGGTGCACTTCCGGTCTGTGAGTACTCATACTTACTGCTGCTTGCCAGCACACAGTGTGTCAGGCTGGGGGTGCACTTCCGGTCTGTGAGTACTCATACTTACTGCTGCTTGTCAGCACACAGTGTGTCAGGCTGGGGGTGCACTTCCGGTCTGTGAGTACTCATACTTACTGCTGCTTGTCAGCACACAGTGTGTCAGGCTGGGGGTGCACTTCCGGTCTGTCTGTACTCATACTTACTGCTGCTTGTCAGCACACAGTGTGTCAGGCTGGGGGTGCACTTCCGGTCTGTGAGTACTCATACTTACTGCTGCTTGTCAGCACACCGTGTGTCAGGCTGGGGGTGCACTTCCGGTCTGTGAGTACTCATACTTACTGCTGCTTGTCAGCACACAGTGTGTCAGGCTGGGGGTGCACTTCCGGTCTGTGAGTACTCATACTTACTGCTGCTTGTCAGCACACAGTGTGTCAGGCTGGGGGTGCACTTCCGGTCTGTCAGTACTCATACTTACTGCTGCTTGTCAGCACACAGTGTGTCAGGCTGGGGGTGCACTTCCGGGCTGTCAGTACTCATACTTACTGCTGCTTGTCAGCACACAGTGTGTCAGGCTGGGGGTGCACTCTTGCAGATTCAACATGGTCCGGAGTTTTGGCAGCTCACACAAGTGCTGTACTTCCCATATCGCTAAATTGGTGAAAGGGGGCGAGTACCCTAATCTTCAGATGCTGAAGGGGTCCCAAATATTATATTTAATTGTTTTATTCTATCTCAGGCTTAGTTTGACTCATATAGCTGAGGTGTCCACACACTGCTGAGGGCTATTTATACACAAATACACTGATATGGTAGTGTTTGTTATTACTCAGTACTCAATTACTATAGCTTTTGTATTATTCTCTATTGCTCCTCGCGTTATATTCGCGTCTTGAAATTTTCTCCATTTCCATAATAAGTTTCTATTTTTCTCGTTATACTCGAGTATCTACGATATGTAGTAAAAAAAAAAACAAAAAAAAAAAAAAAACCACACAACAAAAAAAACAAAAAACCCATCAACAACTTTGCAAAGTACTATCATAATTTATTTTGTGCAACTTTCCAAAAAAATATTGGTATTGCAATTATGAGAACTGGAAGTATGCACTGCAGACTTCACAAAACGTAACCTTGCTACATATCTTTCCCTCATCGTCCTCAGCAGAGGTGATCAGATAAGGTGCTGCACAACAATGCACAATTGGCTAACAAAATGACAGTGTCTTCTCTACTCCAGTAACACATCCGGACTGACTCCAAACAAGGCAAGTGAGTGTGTGTGTGTGGGTGCAGCTATTGAAAAACAATTGGAGTAAACAACTGTAAGTCTTAAAGGGATAGTCTACACCAGAATTTTCTATTTTTTAAAAAGATAATCCCTTTATTACCCATTCCCAGTTTCGCATAACCAACAGTAATATTAATATACTTTTTACCTCATTGATTACCTTGTATCTAAGCCTTTGCAGACTGCCCCTTATCTCAGTGCTTTAGGCAGACTTGCATTTTAGCCAATTAGTACTGACTCATAAGTAACTCCAGAGGAGTGAGCAAAATGTTACCAATATGGCACACATGAACTAGTGCTTTCTAGCTGTGAAAAAAACTGTCAAAACACACTTAGATAAGAGCATATGAGCTTACCAAGGTTTAGCTTTTAACAAAGAATACCAAGAGAACAAAGCAAGTTTGATTATAAAATTAAATTGGAAAATTGCATGATCTATCTGAATCATGAAAGCTTAATTTCGACTGTACCTTTAAAGTATTTATTTTGTATGCATATCTAATGCAATGCACCAATTCCTTTTTGATGCAGACAGAAAATAAGATCTTTCAATAGCGACAGTAATTGATCTAGGAAGTCAGAGCTAGTAAAATGTTACTTTAAGCCTCTTACCTATTTGTTTATTCAACATGTATCAGCATTTAAGGCTTGATAGGTTTGTCAACCACCGACTGAAGGAGGATTAATTCTGCTATGCAAATCAAGCAAGATATGCAATAAATTAGTGATTGTGGCTTTGATTAGTACAGAGACCCAAACATTGATGTGAAAAATAAGGTACTGATGGATAGCAACATTATTCTTAATTATCTTCCCCTGTTTCTTCAAGGGATTACCACCCTCTTATCATACAGCTATACATTCTTAAAGTGACATGAAACCCACATTTTTTCTTTCATGATTCAAATAGGGAATACAATTTTAAACAACTTTCCAATTTACTTCTATTATTTAATTTGTTTCCTTCTCTTGTTATCCTTTGCTGAAAGGTTTAAAGATTTATCTAGGTAAGCTCAGGAGCAGCAAAGAACCTAGATTCTAGCTGCTGATTGGTGGATATATATATATATATATATATATATATATATATATATATATATATATATATATATATATATATATATACACACACACATACACCAGTTGTCATTGGCTCACCCATGTGTTCAGTTAAAAACCAGTAGTGCATTGCTGCTCCTTCAACAAATGATACCAAGAGAATTAAATAAATCACATAATAAAAGTAAATTAGAACGTTTTTTTTTAAATTGTATTCTCTATCTAAATCATGAAAGAAAATGTTTGGGTTTCATGTCCCTTTAAGCTTAAAAAAGCCCCACGATTATCTGCCATCATCATACCTACCATTATCTTTATTTGAAACTACCTAAACAAACCCAAAGCAGGGTTAGTCAATTACCAGCAGCCAGATCAACTACAAAATTTACTTCCGGTTCTGTTATTCTACAGATATTCATTCCTATATGCATGTATGCAAAGAATTCAAACATACTACCTATAATTAAAATTGTTGGTGCCATCTCTCTGTTTCTAAACATTTGTCCTATACTCCACCATTCATGATACATTCTAATCAAGCCAACAACTAAAACTGAACACCCCCCAACTTGTAATCACCTTTCCCTCAAGCTAAACATTAAAGTATTAAACCATATACATACTTCTTAAATACGTAGGAAGCTTTCAAAACTGTTTTACCCTGTACACACTATACCTCCAAACTCAATTTATTAGAGAGAAGACAATTCTTGTGGTAACTATACTTTTCTGATACTCCAACCACACACCCCTACTTAAACCTGGTTAACATAAAAATAAACTTCCCTCTATAAATACTGTGCTAACACGGCTTCATTTAAAGCCTACCTAGGTTAAAGGGACACAACCCAAATTTTTATTTTGTGATGTAGATAGCGCATGCAATTTTAAGCAACTTTCTAATTTACTCCTATTATCAATTTTTCTTTGTTCGCTTGGTATCTTTATTTGAAAAAGAAGGCATATAAGCTTTTATTTTGGTTCAAAACTCTGGACAGCACATGTTTATTGGTGGATGCATTTATCCACCAATCAGCAAGGACAACCCAGGTTGTTCACCAAAAATGGGCCGGCATCTAAACTTACATTCTTGCATTTTAAATAAAGATACCAAGAGAATGAAGAAAATTTGATAATAGGATTAAAATAGAAAGTTGCTTAAAATTGCATGCTCTATCTGAATCACTTAAGAATGTGGTTTCAGTGTCCCTTCAAGCTTTCAACAAAGAATACCAAGAGAACAACGCAAATTGGATGATAAAAGTAAATTGGAAAGACTGTCCACTTAACAGGGGTAGAAAATGTTCCTTACATTTCATACAGACAAACTAGGGACAAATATGTAGCTGGGTTAAAGGCACAGTAAACACCTTGTAATTACAAGACATTTCTTTTGTGTTGCTATTGGACACCCTCAAAACTGTAGTTCCAAAACCTCTGGGAGGGCCAAGTTTGAGGATGTCTGCTATAGAATAACATATCTGCCAAGTCTAAACATTTTAAAAACAAATTAACATCCATTTTACCGCAATTATTTGTCAATAGCCAAACTCCATCAACCATTTGCCTTAATTGATGGAGGCAATCTGGGATTTAGTCAACAGCAAGGTTAGCCAGTCATAAAGTTAGAATAAAATGCATTGTTTTGAAGTTGTCATCTGATAAAGCCAGGTAGGGAAAGATTTAGGCTTAGTCAGCAGTGTGCATTTCAAGTTCTGAGAATTAAAAATTTCTCAATTTTCAGAGCTAAATCATGTGAAAGGGGACAAAATAAACAATGAAATATTCTGCAAAGTTTTTCATTATAAAACTCTCAAGATACTTACTTTCCCTTTAAAGGGACACTGAACCCAAATTTCTTTTGCGATTCAGATAGAGCATGCAATTTTATACAACTTTCTAATTTTCTCCTATTATCAATTTTTCTTCATTCACTTGCTATCTTTATTTGATAAAGAAAGCATCTAAGCTTTTTTGGTTCAGTACCCTGGACAGCACTTTTTTTATTGATGGATGAATTTATCCACCAGTCAGCAAGAATAACCCAGGTTATTCACCAAAAATAGGCTGGCATCTAAACTTACATTCTTGCATTTCAAATAAAGATACCAAGCGAATGAAGGAAATTTGATAACAGGAGTAAATTAGAAAGTTGCTTAAAATGGCATGCTCTATTTGAATCATGAAAGAAAAAAATTGCGTTCAGTGTCCCTAGTTACTAGTCCACACAAATTTAAAAAGAAGGGAAAGCGTATTTTTTTTTAGTTTGTCCTCTACAATTTCTCACTTGTCCAGGACTAGTGGAAATATGTCTATGTATTACACATACACAGTATACACACACACACACACATATTATATATATATATGAACTGTTATATATCTATCTCTGTTTAAAATTGTCCAAAGATTATTTTGTGAAAGCTGGCTAAGAAGATGTGTAAGTCATTATACTATTTAGATTACAGACAACAAACACATAATTTTACTGATGGGAAGGATAATGTGGTGTTAATGGACACACGTACAAGTGGGTTAGTATTATTGTAAAACTTTAAAAGAAAAGTATATCAGACTCATACAAACTGCTGCCAATACTTTGGCTGTGAACTAGTTATATCAGTATATGAGGTTGGGTCTAAAATGGTTAGAAATAAGTATAAAACAAAAGAGCTGAGAAAAAAACAAAACGCCAAATGATAATAAAAACGTAAATGAATACCTACCTCAACTATAGGGAGTAGCCTCCCATAAACAATTTTTCTTTTTACCTACAATGCAGTTGAGAATTTTTTTCTACTGTAACTCAGCTGTGGGTTGGGGGATTGTGCTTATCAGATTCAGGGGACTGTGAGTTTGACACATCAGGCCGAAATATGCAGCACTCACCTAGCAGCGGATGCACAGAAAGGCCACCAGCAGGTCCTACACTGCACTGTGTGTGGAACATCCGGCCTTGTCGTGCACAAGGCTTAGCCCCCATCCAACTGTTCCATGTGCTCCCCTCCGCCAGACCAGGGCACGATTTGCCCATACAGCTAAGCAGCACGAGCACCTTCCTACCTGCACCTCCCACACCAACTACCGGTCCCGCCTCCACGCACAGGAACATACGTCACTACAAAACAGACACTGTTTGGTGGACTCCCTATTTCCGCTTACCTGATTCGTTACCATACTTTCCTACCACTTCCGTCGCAACAATGTGATTCTGGTGTTTTGTTATCGGCTTCAACGTCCCTTAGTAAAAATGGCACCGACTGTTTGTTTTTTTTTTGGATGGCCTCATGTGTCCAGGGTGGGGCAAGCTCTTCAGATTAGTTCTCCATCTCCAGGCAGTGGTCTCTTTTTTGTGTGTTATAGATCCTGTGTTCCAGTCTAGTAAGTTAGTAGAGGGTGGTGTGTGATGTTAAAGCCAAACGTAAGCTGTCAAATGCAATCAAAATATGCAACAAATCAATGGTCAACATTTCTCAACAACGAAAGTGAGCCTCAAAATCTGTTTAGGGATTAGGGTTGCCACTAGTGATGTCCAGTTCATGAACGAATCGTTCATTTGAACTGGATCTTTTCAGTGAACTGTATGAATCAGTTCACCAGACTGAACTGATTCGTTTCAAACAGTTCACTTCCTGAGTCTGCAGCAGCACTAGTAATACGATTCTAGAGTGTGTACTGCTTCTGCTAACTCCTCCTTTGCAATGAATCAGACAGTCTCACTCTAGGATCATATTACCAGTACTGTTACTGATTCAAGAAGTGAACTGTTTGCAAATGAATCATTCAGTTAACAGTACACTGATTCAAAGATACCCCTAACTGCACCTAAATTAACCCTTACAAAAGTAGCAGGTCTCAACCTTATATTTATAAACCAAAACTCTGTATGGCTTATAAATAAATATAAGGTTGAGACCTGCTGCTTCTGTAAGGGTTAATTTAAGGTGCAGTTAGAGGTATATTTGAATCAGTGTACTGTTAACTGAACGATTCATTGCAAAGGAGTCAGTTAACAGTACACTGATTCAAATATACCCCAAACTGCACCTTAAATTAACCCTTACAGAAGCAGCAGGTCTCACCCTTATGTTTATTTATAAGCCATACAGAGTTTTGGGCTGTTTATACATTAATACCGTTAAAATATAATAACTAAGGTCATATTCTATTGTCACTTTTATTATAATATTATGTCTTTTATAAGATATGCATATCTTAGGAAAATACATACAACACAGTACATAGAACAGAGTATACAGCATGCTCTGTTATATGTACTGTGTTGTATGTATCTGTGAAGGAGCCAACGCTGCCTGGCTGTGAGGACTCAGGAGGAGCTGAACTGAATCATGAGTCACACAACTCACACAGTCAGTGACTCATGATTCAGGAACGAATCTGCGGCTCTACAGTTCACCTACTGAACATGAGGTAGAGCCTCTATCTCATGTTCAGTAGGTGAACTGGTGAATCGGTTCATGAACCGGTTCAGTTAATCGAACTGTCCGAAATGAACCGATTCACACAGAAGAACCGAACTTCCCATCTCTAGTTGCCACCTTTTGCCCAAAAAATTCCTGGACACTTTTAAAGTGGGCGTGGAGAGGGTGTGGCTTGGGGCGTGGCTTTTCACGGCCTCAAATTAATTATGAAATTTATATATATATATATATATATATATATATATATATATATAATAAATATATATATATATATATAGACATACATATATAATATATATACACACATATATAATATATATATATATATATATATATATATAAACATTCTAAGCCAAATAATGTTATTTTCTTTAATAAAAAAAAAAACCCAATGCATTTTATTTTTGATCTTATACTTCAGGCCTATAAACATAACTATTGTTTTTATTTTTGCCAATGGAACTTAGTAGTAGGTACAGGCTTTAGTTTTAGGAGCTATAGGTACAGTAGTAGGTACAGGCTTTAGTTTTAGGAGCTATAGGTACAGTAGTAGGTACAGGCTTTAGTTTTAGGAGCTATAGGTACAGTAGTAGGTACAGGCTTTAGTTTTAGGAGCTATAGGTACAGTAGTAGGTACAGGCTTTAGTTTTAGTAGCTATAGGTACAGTAGTAGGTACAGTTAGTTTTAGGAGCTATAGGTACAGGCTTTAGTTTTAGGAGCTATAGGTACAGTAGTAGGTACAGGCTTTAGTTTTAGGAGCTATAGGTACAGTAGTAGGTACAGGCTTTAGTTTTAGGAGCTATAGGTACAGTAGTAGGTACAGTTAGTTTTAGGAGCTATAGGTACAGGCTTTAGTTTTAGGAGCTATAGGTACAGTAGTATGTACAGGCTTTAGTTTTAGGAGCTCAGTTTTAGGAGCTATAGTTGCAAAATGTGTAATTCATGTATACTGCAAAGTTTACCAACATGTAATAATTTAACTAGTACACTTTTGTTTTTTTCAATACACTGTCCCTTTAAGCCTTCCTTTAACTTTCTTTTTCCTTTGCTAGTTCCCTGTCCAAACTCCTTTCTCACTCCCACTGGGGCCCTTTCCCTATGTCCCTCTTCCTGTCCCACATAAAAATACATAGTCAGCATCCAGCCTTCAGAGTAGCCCTGAAACCAAACTCGCTTTTGACACCTCCCCTCCGGTTATTCTTACCTTGGCTGCCAGTGCCATGTTGTGTGTGGCGTGCCCCAGCTGATGGTCGCTTCTGCTCTCAGAGACAGATAAACAGCACAGGGCTGCACACACACACCACTACCTCTTCCTGTCTCTGCCGTCTTGTCTGCCCCTCTTTATAGTATGGCAGCCCGCTGCCCGCACCGCACCAGCAACGCCTGACCTCTCAGTCTGCCGCGCTCTCTGCTGGATCGTCATGTGATGTGACGAATTCCCTCCTCAACCTTCTTCCCCCTCCTACACCACCATCCTCCAGACAGACCAGACTCCACCTACCCAGTATTGTTGTAACCGTTACCCTGGGCTAAGAGCTCCCCTGGCCAGCTAATTTTTTTTAAAATCTTTGCTCACTGCTGCACCAAGGGAGCTCTTAGCCCGGGACATTTCAGTGTAGTTCCGGGACACGGGACATGCAGGGTCAGACCGGGACTGTCCCGGTGATACCGGGGCAGGTGGCAACCCTACTAGGAATGCACATAGCTAGTTTTGGAGATCATGTGTTAGAGCGATTAATCCGTTAACTGCTGAGTCATTTCCACCCCTGTGCTGAGTTGTTTTTCAGTTTTTAGATGCTGCTCATATTTAGACCCTACTGTAAAGGGGCAGAACTACCATTGGTGCTGCAGGTGTGTGCAGAGTGTTTACAGTCCTAATGCAAAGGAACCTTTTATTAGTGTACATCGATTCTATATATCTATCTGCTATAAAATCATTATAAAGAGCAGCATGTATATTATTACTATTGCTTAATAATGACCTACCTTTGAGGGCCACAAAAAAATTGTACCAAGGCCCACTGTAGAGTAGGTCCACTACTGCAGGTCATTTTGCAGTGAGAAATCCAGAAATATATATCTTTTTTTTCTTTCTTTTTTTTAGAAGACCCAGCAGATTCAAACTGTACTATTATTTTATGTCTATTCTTTGATGTGTAAGACATCTGCAACAAAAAATGTAAAAAAAATAAATCCATTTTGTATTACATTTTTATAAACAAGGTTGCAAACAGTGGGTTTGCCACAACCCCACTTTAACCCCTTCCCGCCTGGACTTATTTATCTAAATCGGAACAAAGCTCTGATATCAACAAACAAGTAAAAAATGAAATCACATGATCGTTCATGTGATCTCGTGATTTCAATCGATAATCAACTTAATACTGCATATATTCTGATTCATAAAGGTTTATTTAATAGTTTTGCATGTTTATTTTTTAAAACAAGTATGTTTTATAATAAAAATCTTACTTTAAAGGGACAGTAAACCTTAAATATAATGTTATATAATTCTGCACATAGTCCAGAATTATATAACATTATATTAGCCTTATGGCGCGGTCGGGCCGGGCTTTGACTATACAGCTGGCCCGATGCGCTGAGTAAATATAACAGACCCGCTCAGCAGAGAGCGGGTCTGTGAAACAGCGCTTTTTTTAAAAAAATGAATAGGGGAAATTATGTTTTAATAATGTTTGGCTAATATAATGTTATATAATTCTGCACTATGTGCAGAATTATATAACATTATTTTTAAAGTTTACTGACACTTTAATGTTCGTAAAACGCCCTAGAAATTGGCGTATTTTCTTTTCCCATATCAAGAGCGGTCCCACCCGCTGTCTGCGTACCTCTCACTCACAATGATGCCTGCAGTTATTCTGGTAAACAGTGAATAGGGACATTAGTTCCAATTCATTGATTACACTTTACAAGTACGTGATTTGGTTACATCCACACACACACAGAGGCCCATCTGGTGTTCTATCAGATTCTGCTTCTTTGTCAGAATCGTCTCCCTCTGACTGCGCATACTCTGTATGACGTAATCGCACTCCACATATGCTAAATAGGAATGTGTGGAATGCGATTATCTCAATCAGCAACATGCGCACTCAGGGAGCAGATTCTAACAAGGAAGTTGTATCAAGATCTTGCTGCCGCTACGCATGCGCTGATTTGTCACACAAATCAAGTGTGTATATTTTTTATATATATATATATATATATATATATATATATATATATATATATATATATATATATTACTGGCGATATGGGGGGGATCACAATTTTTTTTTAAAAAACCCCGCGATTTAATCACGATTTTATTAAAAATTACTATAACACCTTAATTTTTCAATAAAACATTTAACACTACATAATCTTACTGTACATGTTTCTCAATGTCCAATACACTCTTGGAGCATAAAAATGAACACTTATAATTAGAGGAAAAATATACAAATAAAAAAAAACTTGTTGTGCACTGCACCACTGTGTACTACTATTGATTATCTATCTTCTGGGAATCTACACTTGACTCAACTAAATTATATATAAATTACACTTATCATCTATCTATCTAGTAAGTAACTCTATATATCATTCATCCTCTATAATCTATCTACTAGATAAATGATAGAGATAGAGCAGTACGTAGTAGATATTATTTGTATATATTTTGATAACATTATGTTGAATATATTATATTTTACAATTCACTTCACAATACATCCTACAAGCAACCCTTAATGAACATTTATAAATAAAATATATTGTAATATGTAATCAAACTCAATGTTAAGTGACACAAGTTAAAAAAAATAATCAGTAAGGTACTTTAAAGTTTTTTTTTACAATATTCACTTTATTGCTCACAACTTTGAGCTGTTCCACTGCCACACCACCACTTGACTACCGCAACAACACTCCCCGATGAATCCCACACACTCTTCAATCTCTTCCAAAATGGCCGTTTCACGGGCATTCTCAGGTCCGCCCACGGCCGCACACTGGTCTGCCTCTCATCCTCCGCCTCCGTTTTCATGACTATCTGAAGATTTTCTTTTTTTTTTTTTAAATTGTGTACTTTCGCGGTTTTATATATATATACATACATACACACAGGGCAAAGTTCAATCACTTCTCACGGTGATGAAATATGCGACAATGTGCTTTCATCGTTGTATTTTTCCTCACTTTGAGAAGTGATTAAACTTTGAGATAAATATATAATATGCACTTTTAATTTGTGTGACAGTATTAAATTTGAACAGCGCATGCGTAGCGGCAGCAAGATCTGACACAACTTCCTTGTCAGAATATGCTCCCTCTGAGTGCGCATGTTGCTGATTGACATAATCGCATTCCTAGTTAACATATGTGGAGTGCGATTACGTCATATAGAGCATGCGCAGTCAGAGGGAGCAGATTCTGACAAAGGATCAGAATCTGATAGAACACCGGCAGTGCACTGACTGCATTAAGCTGATCGTGTGGGTCGCTTGGCTATGCGGCAATGCTAGTACTTAGGTGAGCACAGATAACGTCACCCACGAAAACAATACTGCATCGAGAGGGACAGGCAGGGGATAAAAAGTGAGGAAAAAAAAATAAAAAATTAAAATAATTATTTGCTTTTTAAATTGCAAACAAATATATACATACACATTTCACATATCAAGCAATGCTTAAATAATTAGCAAATAGTTAAAGTTTACTGTTACTTTAAACTCCCAATACACACACAAATTGAAAGAGCATGAAATTACCTTTCAAATGGTTGGTTTCTACGGCTTAAATGGATATGAAATCCAAAATCTTTTATGATTTACTTTTATTATCTTCTTCTATTTTCTGATTTGCTTCATTATTTAGGTATCCTTTGTTGAAGAAATAGCAATTGGCAATGTACATGGGTGAGCCAATCTCATGAAGCATCTATGTGCAGCTGCCAATCAGCATCTACTAAACCTATTTAGATATGCTTTTCAAAAAAGATATCAAGAGATTGAAGCAAATGAGATAATTGAAGTATTTTGAAAAGTTGTTTAAAATTGCATGTTCTTTTTGAGTCATGAAACAAAAATTTGGGATTTCATGTCCCTTTAAGGGAGCTGAAATTGATGGGTTTGATCAAATTATCTTTTTATTTTCCTACTCCCCATTGCCTCAAAACTTCTGGAAAAGCTAGTATATACACATTGATCACATTTTCTCACATTAAAACAACTCCTTAAAACAGAGCCAGTAATTTTTAAGGTTACTAATGACCTAACTACAGCAGCATTGAAAGGCCACTTATCTTATCTCTGTTAATCCTTCTCGATCTGTCCGCAGCCTTTGATGCTGTTGACCACCCTCTTTTGCTTTAAACCCTCCAATCCTTCGTCATTTGTGACACAATTCTCGTGGTTCTCCTCCTACCTCTCTAACTAAACTTTTTTTTTTTTCTGGTGCATCCTCTGCCCCTTTACCACTTTCTGTTGAGGTACCACAAGGCTCTCTCCTTGGTTCCCTTCTCTTCTCAATCTATATGTCATCATCAGTGTTCCCTCTAAGACCAGATGTTGTGAGCGGCCCAGCAGTGAAACAGTTAATTAGTGAACCACACCCTGCATTTAGCAAACACTACACAATGCAGACAGCAAGGTATGGTTACCTTATTAACTGTTTCACTGCTGGGCCACTCACAAATCTGGCCTTAGGCAAACTCATCATTAGTTTCCTTAATAAAGTCTTTCAAAGTGAAAGTTAAAGGGTTTCAATATCATTTGTATGCTGGCACCCAAATCCACCTTGCTGCACCTGACCTATCCCCTTCCTTGTTAACTTGTGCCACTAACTGCCTTTCTCATATTTAATCTTGGATGTCCTCTCACTACCCTAATCTCCATCCCCCCATCTTTCTATAACTGTTGATAATAACATCATTACCCAACCCCGCACGCCCAATGTCTTGGGGTCACATTTGACTCAGATCTCTCACTCCTCACATCCAGTCTTTGGCCAACTCCTGCCGTTTCCATCTTAATAAAATTCACCACTCTCTCGCACAAGACACAACCAAGATGTTAATCCACTCTTTCATAATTTCCCGCGTTGATTATTACAACTCCATGGTCTGGTCGCCATAGCTGCCATGACATCTATCTCCTTTAAAATCCATAATGATTGCCTCTGCCAGACTGATCTTCCTTACACGTCGCTCTTCTTCTGTTGTACCTCTCTGCCAATCCCTTCACCAGCTTCCTCTAGCCTCCAGAATTAAACACAAAATTCTGACTCTGTCCCTAATAGAGAAGTTTGGGACAATACCATTCAAGCCCTACAACTGATAGGCTATGCAAAATTTTCCAATTTGAAAAAGATGAATCATCTCTACAGACATTGAGAAGGCGTTTGATCATCTAAATTGGAAATTCTTTTATGCCATTCTTAAGAAAATAGGTATTGGAAACGTAATGATTAACCACATCCAAAATTTATATCAGCATCCCTCAGCAAAAGTTTGAGCTAGAGGGGTCCTATAAGATAGCTTTAGCAAACAAAGTGGTACAAGGCAAGGATGCTTCCTTTTCCCACAACTCTTTATACTCAGTATAGAGATTTTGGCCTTGCGAATTAGACAAAACCAGAACATAACAGGAATAAATATTGGCCCTAACGATTATAAAATATCTATGTATGCAGACAATGTCATCATCGCACTAACCGATCCTATTAACTCGATTCCAGAAATAGTAACAGAATTCCAAGAGTTTGGGAAATTCTCCAACTTTTCTATACATAATCATAAATTTTAAATATACAGGGAGTGCAGAATTATTAGGCAAGTTGTATTTTTGAGGATTAATTTTATTATTGAACAACAACCATGTTCTCAATGAACCCAAAAAACTAATTAATATCAAAGCTGAATAGTTTTGGAAGTAGTTTTTAGTTTGTTTTTAGTTATAGCTATTTTAGGGGGATATCTGTGTGTGCAGGTGACTATTACTGTGCATAATTATTAGGCAACTTAACAAAAAACAAATATATACCCATTTCAATTATTTCTTTTTACCAGTGAAACCAATATAACATCTCAACATTCACAAATATACATTTCTGACATTCAAAAACAAAACAAAAACAAATCAGTGACCAATATAGCCACAGTTTTTTGCAAGGACCCTCAAAAGCCTGCCATCCATGGATTCTGTCAGTGTTTTGATCTGTTCACCATCAACATTGCGTGCAGCAGCAACCACAGCCTCCCAGACACTGTTCAGAGAGGTGTACTGTTTTCCCTCCTTGTAAATCTCACATTTGATGATGGACCACAGGTTCTCAATGGGGTTCAGATCAGGTGAACATGGAGGCCATGTCATTAGATTTTCTTCTTTTATACCCTTTCTTGCCAGCCACGCTGTGGAGTACTTGGACGCGTGTGATGGAGCATTGTCCTGCATGGAAATCATGTTTTTCTTGAAGGATGCAGACTTCTTCCTGTACCACTGCTTGAAGAAGGTGTCTTCCAGAAACTGGCAGAAGAACTGGGAGTTGAGCTTGACTCCATCCTCAACCCGAAAAGGCCCCACAAGCTCATCTTTGATGATACCAGCCCAAACCAGTACTCCACCTCCACCTTGCTGGCGTCTGAGTCGGACTGGAGCTCTCTGCCCTTTACCAATCCAGCCACGGGCCCATCCATCTGGCCCATCAAGACTCACTCTCATTTCATCAGTCCATAAAACCTTAGAAAAATCAGTCTTGAGATATTTCTTGGCCCAGTCTTGACGTTTCAGCTTGTGTGTCTTGTTCAGTGGTGGTCGTCTTTCAGCCTTTCTTACCTTGGCCATGTCTCTGAGTATTGCACACCTTGTGCTTTTGGGCACTCCAGTGATGTTGCAGCTCTGAAATATGGCCAAACTGGTGGCAAGTGGCATCTTGGCAGCTGCACGCTTGACTTTTCTCAGTTCATGGGCAGTTATTTTGCACCTTGGTTTTTCCACACGCTTCTTGTGACCCTGTTGACTATTTTGAATGAAACGCTTGATTGTTCGATGATCACGCTTCAGAAGCTTTGCAATTTTAAGAGTGCTGCATCCCTCTGCAAGATATCTCACTATTTTTGACTTTTCTGAGCCTGTCAAGTCCTTCTTTTGACCCATTTTGCCAAAGGAAAGGAAGTTGCCTAATAATTATGCACACCTGATATAGGGTGTTGATGTCATTAGACCACACCCCTTCTCATTACAGAGATGCACATCACCTAATATGCTTAATTGGTAGTAGGCTTTCGAGCCTATACAGCTTGGAGTAAGACAACGTGCATAAAGAGGATGATGTGGTCAAAATACTCATTTGCCTAATAATTCTGCACTCCCTGTAATGTTACCAGAGCATAAATTTGATAATGTGCTATCTATTTGTCTGTATAAACCTCAAACACTCTAAAATTCCTTAAAATATGTTTAACTCCTAATCACCAACATTTATTTAAATTGAATTATAATAGTTTACTTCACACAACTCAAAAATATCTAACTGCCTGGCAACACAGACCTTTTCATGGTGTGGTAAATTACAAGCCCTCAAGATAAATATCCTTCCCAGAGTATTGTATATCTTACAAGAAGACCCAATAGTACTCCCTAAATCCTTTATCCAACAAAAACAAAATATTCTGAACCTTTTTGTATGGGGAAAGATTAAATCTAGGGTAAATAGATCCACTATGTTTAGACCACTGAGAGAAGGCATTGGACTCCCTAATTTCAAAGCTTACTATAGAGTAATTTGTATCTAAAAAATATTTGACTGGCATAGGAAGAGATCCCATAAGGCTGAGGTTACAATTGATTCCATCATTCTAAAAGCCCCTTCACCAGGTGCTATCTGTTGGATTCCTAGCAATCCTAGATCTTAATGGATCCAGTTCTTAATGGATCCAGTTATTTATAAAAATGTCTTAACTGTCCTTTTCTTCAAAAATACCCCAAGCTCTCCACGTTGAGGTCTGCCCTCTCGCCCATATCACTCAACCCAGAGTTAATGGGTGGTTATGAAATGAAGCCGGACAAACCAATGATTTGGGACCTCGGTTACAGAATTTCCATATGCAAAGTTTTAAATGATGGCAGACTAAAAGCTGGAGATGAAATGTCCGATATATTGGATGGCATCCTTACCAAATGGTTTAAATATCGCCAATTACACAACTTCTTACATACCTTCCCATTTTTATCATTCTTTAACTAGAACATTCAACACTTTTGAGCAACTATGCTTACTGGATTCTGGATTCTCCTATGAGAAACACATCTATAGCCAGAGTTGTGACAGATTCATGTGGCCAGGAACCCCCTACTTTTATAGCCCGCTGGCATAAGAAGCTAAAGAGGGACCTCATTAATTCTGAATGGTAAATAATTTTTAATAACACCAGAAAATCTTCCATCTCTACCAAAATTTTAGAACTTAATTTTAAACTTTTAACCAGATGGTACCTTCCACTTTCCTGCCTCGAAAGTTTATTTCCTAATGCATCTCCAGTATGCTAGAGAGGGTGGGGCGAAAGAGGAGCATTATATCATTTATGGTGTGGATTATGGAATTCTTAATGGTGCGCAAATTGCCCCTTGCACTATCACCTATCTGCTCCCAAAGACAGATATATAATGGAAATATACAAGAAATATATAAATTGGTGAGAGTGCGCTAGCAGCAGCAGGGGATGTGTCACTGGTATAGGCAAATATATAAAATCAATAAAGCAAATAAGTGATAAAATACAAACACATTTATATCAATAAACACATAGGTAAAATCCTGAATTGGTTTGATTGTGCTAAACAGCAGCAGGGAATGTGTCACTGATATAGGCAAATGTTGTTTGAATATATTATGAAATCAATAAAGCAAATTTGTTATAAAATACAAACACATTTATTTCAATAAACACATAGGTAAAATCCTGAATTGGTTCGATTGTGCTAAACAGCAGCAGGGAATGTGTCACTGATATAGGCAAATGTTGTTTGAATATATTATGAAATCAATAAAGCAAATTTGTTATAAAATACAAACACATTTATTTCAATAAACACATAGGTAAAATCCTAATTTTATGACCGGTCTTAAATATTTAAGAACTTAAAGAGTAAAGGCAAGTATTTCAATAATTTAAAAATGCTATTGCATAGAGTTAAAAGAAAATTGGGGATTTACATACACAACTTGTTTGCAAGTTTAGAAATATAGTGGTGCACCACTCTTTATGTTGCGGTAGTAGCTGAATAGCTTATATATCACCAATCCACCTTATTATTTTGGTACAAAAGGTTTCTTGTATCATTTATGGTGGAATCGCCCAAAAATCTTCCCTTTTTGCAGTAAAATAGAACAGTTCATTAATATCCTACTAAACTCCAACTCCAGAATTTAATCTACATCCAACAACAACCCTTCTTAACTTGTTGCCAAAGCATCCTTGTAAATTTTGGATGAAATTGATACAATATTTTCTAATTTCTGCCAAATCCCTGATTGCCCGGAACTGATTATCCCCATGTGGATAGATCATATTACATAGATTTTATCCCTTGAAGAATACAGTTTCTTTAGGTTAAATAATTCCACTGGGTATTATTATCATCATTTATTTGTATAGCGCCGCCAAATTCCTTAGCGCTGGGTAGCCAACAAACAAAATTTTGTAGCAACATTATAAGGACAAGTACAAAATAACTGTTGGAGTATTCATTCTGCATATGTTTAATTCCCAGAAAACCATGGACATGTAATTATCATAATATCTTTGTTTCTGCTTTATTTATCTATACAGTTTTCTTTGAAAATTGTAAACATAATAATATACTTTAATAAAGCCTTTTGGGGAAAAAAATCTGACATTCAAGGCCCTCAATAGCACTGCTCCCCCCAATATCTCAGACCTTCTATCCAGATACTCTCTTTGCTGTCCTCTTAGCGCTGCTCATGACCACCTCCTCTCCTCCTCTATTGTTACCTCCTCGCATTCCAGTCTACAGGACTTCACCAGACTGGCTTCTATTTTGTGGAACTTACTCCTCTCCACAAGACTCTCCCCTATTTTTAAAGTTTTAAGCGCTCTTTAAAGACTCGACTATTCAGTGATGCATACAATGTACACTAACCATTGCTAACCTCAGTTCCTCTCCGCCTTTGTTATCCTCTTGAACCCCCTTGGCATGTAAGCCTACAAACCTAGCTGTTTGTACATCATCTTCATGAGAGCTGATTTACAACAATGCAACTCTTGGCAGGGTCCTCTACCTATAAATGTTACCTGCATATGTGGAGTCTTTTCCTTTTAAGAGGCATTAATCAGAAGTACAGCCTCACATAAGAATATCCTTTATTAGGAGGGGAATCGGACTAGGTAATTTGTCTATGATTATGGGGCCAAATAAATAATGAATGTATAATTCAAAGTGTTTCAGGCTTTTTTAACTCGTTGGGTTGCACTGGTATTATGAGTTGAAAGTAAACTGTTTTCGCTCATGTGCTAACCCGAGGAGTGCCAAATGGTCGAACTTAGAATATCCGTATCAAGTATGTGGACCCTGCACTGTTTCTAATAACCTCAAGCTCCACTCAGGAGGTCCCCTAGTGGACCCAAAAATAGAACGTAGATGTAGTGGAGAAGCGAGCACCAAAAAGGCTGAGGTGGTGGATTAGTTGTCAGGGTTGTCATCATATATTTCACTGTGTCTTTAAATTCTAAATACCACAGCAGTATTTAAGGCTCCACCTAGTGTTACCCTTTGTTTGGTAATTTAATTCAGTACCTTTGTGTATGCTGTTTGATATTGACCCAGCCATTCCTTGCTGTCTAAGTGGGGATTCCTCTTTGTATTACACTTACCTGGATATCTGAATCTCTAGTATTCTGTGACATTGCAGCACCTCTCCTGAGTCTCCTCTGAAAGATTGTCACATAACTCCAATTCTGGATATCGTTTGGTTTTTCCTGCTCACAGATCTCTACTCTCTGCACTGCAGCCTGGCCTGTGACATCACTCCCAGCTCCTCTGTGTACTCAAACGGCTGCTGCAGCTCACACACTGCCTTTCATTACAGATAGTGCCTGTCTCTCCGGATTAGCTCACAGGACAACTGCTAGACAAGTTTCTGATGCCGGTCTGTACTCACCTTCACACAGCATACTCCGGTCTGTATAATAATATCACTGTGGATTCATATGTTACTCCTCACATGCTTATACACAGCTTCAGGTAAACAAATCTGTCTGCTTGTTATTGCTGCTTGTTGAATGACTTTTACTTGATTGCAAACAACTTATCACGCTTCTCACATTTATGCATTTAACCATAAGCTTGCTGTTTGTGCCTGAAACTAACCCTGCATATTCTCTTAAGACTTATATTGCTCATATGAAGATAAAACAATTACAGTGCTAATAGCCTGCACAATTAAGGCTAAAGATAGTGTGTCTGTATGAGAGTGTGCAAACAACTGTATATATTTTATATGTCTGGATTTGAAGAATGAAATTTACTCTGGGAACAGATTTTCATTTATTCTGATTGTTACTTTTTCTGGAATTAGAGCAATCCTATTTTTTTTTCCAATATATCTTTTTATTGTTTTCAAACAAATTTAAGAAAAAGAAACAGAAATATGTCTTATACAGTATACAAATGCACCTGTAGGCAGATATTAACAGCAAATACATTTAAATCAGGAATAACACTTAGAATCACAGTACTTGCTAACATTGCAGATTGTTACCAGCTATAGCAGTCTTCCAGACTGGATCAACAGAAAACGTTACAGAAACAATAAGATACAGACAGTTGACCATTTAATTTGAATCAAAGCATTTATGTTGGGTTCATGCGCCCTGCTCCCAGAGGAATATCACATCAGCAATAAAATTTAGCTTACCTACGTACGTGTAATGTATTTTTTCAAGTTCAAGTACATGTTTCACTTCTTTAACCCACATTCCATATGTTGGTATTTCTGCTTTTTTCCAAAATCTTGGTATAAGGCGCCTAGCGCAATTAAGCATGACATGTAGCAATTTTTTCCGATACAAACAGGCTACAACTGGGAAGTTATTTAATAGGATCAGGCTAGGGGAAAGATCCAAGGACCCACCTAGTATCTTGTTAACTTGTGCGTTTATACTGTGCCAGTATGGCTTAATATGAGGGCATTTCCACCATATATGAGAAAGCGTACCGACTTCACCACAGTGTCTCCAACACAGGGGAGAGGAGTTGGGAAAAATACTGTGTATCCTGTGTGGGGTAAGAGCAATCCTATTTTATCTGCCATATCATAGGATTGACTCCTTATATTTTCTCTAATAACATCTTCACACTGTATCCTTACAGTAGTGACCCTCAGATCTATGAGCACAACAGGGTTCTATAAGTTAGATCTTAATGAGTCTGAGGTAAGGTGTGAGACTTAGTGGTCCTATGAAATATCAGGATACTAGTTTATACCAGAACATTACATTAGTAGACTAAAACAAGTTGGAGTGAAGTATATAAAATGTTAAGGTTTAATACATAACTCATAAATACAATAAAAAATAGTATCATGGATCCATGTAACATACAATATTTAAAACATCAAACATACACGATAAAACAAATGGTATATTTTCTTGAGATAGTGGCTAACCTAATGTTAAACCAACAAGGCCAAGCAGAAGGAAGTCCAAATTGACATTCCTAAATGTACATATCCTAGTGTGTCTGTGATTAAAGTCAATTTCAGTGACAATAGATTAATCACATGTTAGAGAATAAGATGAAAAAAATAGTTGTTTAGTGAAAAAATGAAATAAGATATAATATGGTGACAAAAAATACGGTGATCAATTGTCAAAAAAAGTGAAAAACGTCCAAAAAAGATAAAAAAGGGAAAATAATGGAAAAAAATGAAAAAGGTTACACAGTCATAGTGGATAATGAATATTAGTTAGTGATTGTAATTCAATGTGAGTTCAAAAAAATCTTCAAACGTGGTATTCAAATATGTTCAAATTGAAAGTGAAAAGTATAAAGAACCTTTGAAAAAAAATATAAAACAATGCTATAGAATATATTCACAAATAAGGTAATATATAGGTAATGAACTTACTTTGGTTAAGTCGACGCGTTTCGGCCTCAAT
This sequence comes from Bombina bombina, assembly GCF_027579735.1. NCBI lineage: Eukaryota > Metazoa > Chordata > Amphibia > Anura > Bombinatoridae > Bombina > Bombina bombina. The sequence goes on from NC_069501.1 coordinate 293,840,819, forward strand.
GTAGGCCTTTATCAAGACTGAATTAACCAAAGTAATCTGTATCCCTATAAAGGGTATCATAACCAATCATTGTGTGTCGGTTTTGGTGCCAAAATAGGCTCCACCCACTTCCTGTTGAGGTGTCTTATGGGTATGGGCATATTCGTTAGTTGCCCTTAGTTCAAATCTTTCTAAAGTTGGAATTTTGTAATTAATCCAGTGTAATAATGGTTAGTAATAGATACATAGTGTTGAAATATCATCTCATCTGTCTCATATTAGCAGTATTAAAAATGAATGAGGTTATCACCGGAATCTGACTTCCGGTTTCGGTAAGATAATAGTGTCACTTCCGTTTTTTTCAAATAAAATGTTTTGATTATGTGGAGTAAAAAATGATTTATCTAAATATTTATCTAAATGACAACTCAAACGTTACAACATATAGTTAAAGATTGCATGGCTTATTGTAAATAATATTAAAAGAAACTCCCGGAGCACAACTTCCGGTTTCGTGTAAGTTGATGATGTCACTTCCGGTAAATGGATTTCCGGTTCCAGTGACTGTAATGTGAAAGACGATGACGGTGACCATAATTATTACTACATGGTAAAGGGCTATAGTATATTTGGATATTCAAAAGGCAGTGGAGATCTCATGGACTGGAAACAAGTATACTATTGTTATCTAAACAGAATGTAAATAAATATATAAGTAACTTTCGGAACTTTTGATTGATGGATTGTCAATTTCATTAAAAATAAATAAAGATAATTGTTTGTGGACATTCCATGTGTTAGATTAATTAATAGTAATCAATTACACTGACACAATAGAATAAAAATATATAAAAAGGATAAAAAATCTTAAGCAGTGAGTAGCGTTAAAATAGGGGGCAATACAGAGAAGGATAAAACTACAAGCAATATATGGTTCATTGAAAATGGTTCAATAAAAATGGTTCAATGAAAATGGTTCAATAAAAGTCTGATAATAATACATATTGAATTGACACAAAGTAAGTACAAAAGGTTCAATGAAAATGGTTCAATAAAAGTCTGATAATACATATTGAATTGACACAAGGTAAGTACAAAAGGTAAGTGCATATGATAATTACATATGTTGAATAAACTTCTCAAGCATCATGTGTTCTGAAGTAATAAAAACACATATTAAATACATTTTTTAAACAAAAATGACAAATAATAGAACCTATTAAAAATATGTATATGGAATAAAACCCAAGATGGTTATAGATATTGTTGTAAGCACCAATGGTGTGAATGCATATAAAACATTAAATAGAGTTTAAAAGAATGACCCTAAATGGATTTAATTAAAATTATATAATTAAAAAGGGGGGAAGAGGGTTTTATTTAAATGTGTGTTTTCTCTAAAAACCAGTTATTAAGATAGATGATTATCAATAGACACATATAGAACTACAATTGGGTAGATATGCAACGGTCTCAAGGGTGAGTGAATTAGAATAGTTTGAAACTTATATAAGATAAAAGAGAACATAAGTGAAGTATGAAAAAGACAAATTTGGTCATCTGTTTAACTGGAAGAGCTGTGCTAGATCCTCTCTATTGTTTAAGCCTTTTGGATATAAACAATCCAATGAAAAAATCCATTTTGACTCATTGAGAAGCATTTTCTGTTCATAGTTACCATCTCTCCAGTTTTTCATAATTTTTTGTATCCCACAGTATTTGAGGTCTTTCAAATTACCATTGTGAGTGGTAGCAAAGTGCTTATATAGTGGGGTATCGATATTCTTTTTTTCAATGCAGAGAATGTGCTCCCTTATTCTGTCCCTAAGTTGCCTAGTGGTCTGTCCTATGTACTGCAGATTGCAAGAACATTGGATTAGGTATATGACACCTCTGTCACAACATCTAATCAGATCTTTAATCATGTGTTTTTCTTTTTGTTGGTTTGAAAAAAAGTTGTTAGTTTTCCACCCATTCTTACATGCCTTACACTTCGGGCAAGGAAAAAACCCTTTTATAGTTGTGTTCGAACAATTCCGCATGCTCTGACCTCTTTTTTTAGTGATACTTGGAGCTAACATGTTCTTTAAATTGTTTGCTTTTCTATATATGAATGTGGGTTGAGGGGTAAATTTTTCCCCGATCACGTTGTCATCCTTTAAAAGCGCCCAATGTTTTCTAAAGATTTTCTCCATTATGTGTCTATTAGCACAGTATTCTGTGATGAGTGGAACGTTGATGGTATCAGTCTCAGTTTCTAGATATTTTATCTTCTTATTTTTATATTTTATGTTTAATTTTTTTTTATTAAGGTTATATGCATTATAACAGCAGTTAACATCACATCAATTTACCAACTGTTTCACAAACAACCTGGTGGTAAGAGCATTATACATATACATGGATTGAACCTACCAGTCTTACAGTTTCCAGGTGGTTCTGGGATGTGATTTCACAAGGTTAGCTTTTTCATAGACCTATAACATAAGGTTCTATAAACAACCTTAACTATAACAGGTTAATGACAAAAAGACCCAAGTCGTACTCTAATAAATTTCTCTGTATCACCTAATACCTGATTTGGGTATGAAAGAGAATTAAGCAAGAGTGAGCTAAAGAAAAAAAGAAAGGAAAAAAAAGAAGAAGAAAAAAAGGAAATCAGCAAGAAAAGTTGATTGAATTGCCGAGACTTACCTCCTCACCTGTCCCCTTGAGTCAGCGACTGTAAATTCCTCCTCTTATTCATCCAGAAGATGACTAGATTTAAGTGCTAGATGTTTTATTTAGTGTCCAGTAAAACCAGATCTTTTCAAACTGTGTGTGTCTAGTACCTGTGAAGCAGACTCATACATTCGGTATGTTAGGGAAATCCTATTATGTACTTCTTCCCAGGGGGGTGCCGAGACTTTCCAGTATTTTGCAATGCACACCCTAGTAACCATGCAAACAATTCTGATAAACATGTTTATCTGCTTATTAAATTTTGGGAGGGGTATATGTAACAAAGCTTGAGTTGGAGTTAGATAGATAGGCTCCTCTAGGACAGAACTAAGTAAGTTAGATGTTTTAGTCCAAGTTTCCTGTATTTCCCTACATTCCCACCACATATGGTAATAGGAACCTATTTCCCCACATCCCCTGTAACAGTGTCTACTATAACTAGAAGATATATGGGCTGTTTTAATCGGGGTCAGGTACCATCTGAACATGGTCTTGATTGTGTTTTCTCTCATATCTGCACTTAGTAGTCCTTTACATGCTGAATGGAACACGTCATCCCACCACCCCTTGTCTTTGCATATATTTAGGTCTGATTCCCAGTTAATGAGTTGTTTGGACTTATGTGGGTTACCAAAAGTTTGTATCTGTATATATAGTTTGGAAATGGCCCCTTTAGGTCTGTGGGAAGATCTGAGTAGGTTTTCTAACGGAGTGGTAATGTTTGGTTGGAAGTCTCTAGTATAATTGCAAATCGCAGAGTTAACTTGAAGGTACTGAAACCATTGTAACTTTACTGTATCAAGTTGGGTCTGTATCTGGTTGAATGTTTTAGGTTTTCTACCGTCCATCCAGTCTGCCACTCTGTATAAGCCTTTATTGGACCATTTATCAATTGTATGATGTAGATCTATAGGGGTTAGAGATCTAATTGGGCGCACTAGTGTTTGGTTGGATAGTAAATTCTGTCATTTAGTCAGGAAGGACCACATTTGAGAAGTATGCATTGTAACTTGTAAACCTGGTTTGTTTGAGAGTTCTCTTGAGGGGTAACCCCTCCATAAAACATCATCTAGGTACGTTGAATCTCTTAGTCTGGCCTCCAAGTCAATCCAAATAATTTCCTCAGACTTATTTCCCATTAGTGTTGTCTGAGCTAGCCTCGCTGCTCTATAATAATCTATTATGTTGGGCGTTCCTACTCCTCCCAATTCTCTGTGTCTTGTAATGAGTGTAGATGTTATCCGTGCCGTTATGTTCCCTCTAATGAATGTTATTAGGTCTTTTTGTAGTGTCTTTAAGTCATTTAGTGGCACTTTAATGGGGAGAGTCCTAAATAAATATAATATCTGGGGCAAGATTGACATTTTGACATCTTTTAAGATGTCTTTACGGTCAGTAATCCTGACTTCCTTAACCTTTTCATTCAATAGTTCCTCTCTGTATCCTCTTTCCAAAAATCTTTGTTTTAAAATGTCGGCCTGTTCTTCCCATTTACTTGGGTTCGAACAATTCTTCTTAACCCTGAGCAATTGACCCTTGGGAATGTTATTTTTCCACATGGTGTGGTGACAGCTTAGGCTGTGAATATAATTATTGCAATCGACCTCCTTAAAGAAGGTCGATGTCTCAACATGCCCATCAACAATCTCTATTTTGAGATCTAGGAAGTGTATAGACTTCCTACTAAATTCATAAGTGCATTTCAGGTTCATTCTGTTTAGATTAATCACATCTATAGTGTGTTGTAGGTCTTCAAGCATGCCTCTCCAGATCAGGAGGATGTCGTCAATATATCTAGCATATAGGACCAGGTCCGCGCTAGCTGGGCAGGAGTCCCAGAAAATTATCTCCCACTTGCCCATATATAAATTTGCGTAGCTTGGCACGAACCTGGTCCCCATTGCCATCCCACAAAGTTGTTGGTAATATTTATCGTTATTACTAAAATAATTGTGGGTTAAAATATAATGAATACTATCAAGATTAAAGGTGCGTTGTGCTTCAGGAATGGAAGGGTCTTTCTGTAAAAAGAAATCCACTGCTTTGACACCTTCTTTGTGGGGGATGCTAGTATAAAGTGACACTACATCACATGGAGCCAAAATAAAGTTATCCTCCCATGTGAGGTTCTCCAAGATTGTTAGGACTTGTGTGGAGTCTCTAAGATAGGATGGTAGACTAGTCACACATTTTTGGAGATTTTTGTCTACATATTCCAAAAGATTGCAGGAGATAGATCCTATACCTGATATTAAAGACTAAAGACTTATGTATCTTTGGGAGTTGGTAGAAAACAGGGGTGATGGGATGTTTCACCATTAGGTAGTTATATTCTTTTTCATTTAGTATCCCCCCGTTTTCTTGCTTCTGTTACCAGAGCTTCCAATTCTGTCTTGAATTTCTCCACCGGATTACTTAGTAATTTTTGATAAGTTTTAGTGTCTTTCATAATCATCTCTATTCATTACCACTATACCGCCTCCTTTATCGGCCGGTTTTATGGTTAGGTTGTGGTTGTTTTTGAGCCTTTTAATAGTATCATTGTGATTTGGATAAGTTATATTTTACATTCCTCATTTTATTCTTGCTGATATTTCTTATATCATGACAAATATTTTTCTCAAATGATTCGAATGCACTTCCCTTGCTTCCAATATGAAAAAATGTAGACTTAGGTCTTAAGTCTGTATGCTGAAATTGGTCTTCTATAGATGGTCTTGGAGGCAAACAATTTCTTTCAGTGGGGGATCTGGCAAAGTATCTTTTTAGCGTCAATTTTCTGACGAACTCTTTGGTGCTAATGAAAGCTTGAAATTTATCTAAGCGTTTCGTAGGTGCAAAACTTAGACCATATGATAGAATAGATTCTTCCTTCATTGATAGCTCTCTGTTGCTGAGGTTATATATACCATTTGTTTTTTTATTGATTTTCTTGGTTAGGTCAAAGTTAGACGTATGTGGAGTTGGTTCTTGAGTGATGTTCTCTGTGTGTGGCTTTGGATTATTTTCCTTTTTTCTTAGTTTTGAACCTCCTCTCTTTCCTCTATAGGTCTTTTTTGTTGTGTTATGTTCTCCTGTTCCTCTGAGTCTCTATATTTTTTCTTTTTAATGTTGTTCTCTCTGGGGTGTAGGGGATTTACCCCTAAAAAAACAGAATCTGAGGTGGAGGCTAGAGGTAGATCTTGTACTGGGGTCACTATGTTCTTCTTTGTTTTCTTATTGGAATACTGTGTATTCTCTTTAATGGGATCTTTGGATTCATTTTCATCCCGTATATTTACAAATCTGTTGGAATCATTATGGTATTTCTCTTGCCAACTGGATCTGCGATGGGAGTTCCCATATTGGTTATCTCTGTGTTGATAATTCCTGTAGTCGGAATGCCTCCTTTCATAGCTGGATGTCTCATCTCTGTTGTCAGCAAAGGAGATCCTTCTTCCTTCAGTAAATCTTGGCTTGTCAAAAATTTCTTTGAGAACTATTGTGATCAGGGTAGTGAGGTCTGTTATCATTATATGAATGGTATGGTCGGTTATTGTGATAACCTCCATTATCATAGTGAGTATGACGTCTTTCAATATATGACCTCTGGTTATTATGTCTGTATTCATATCTACTATGATATCGTGGAGTCCTGTCTTCAAAATTGTCCTGATCTTCATGATGATATTGGACAGTTGTTCTCGATGGGACTCTATAGTTTAAATATCTTCTGTATGATGGTTGATAATATCAGTCTTTTTGTTGGTGTTGGTGAGAGTTTTGTATACTGATTGGGTCGCCTCCTATTATGGCATACTTCTTTCCAATCATTTAATTCTTCCATATTTGTAGTTTTCTTTTCCTTATGTGTGGAATGATTGTCTTGTCTGTCTGGAGTTTTATCGAAGGGTATTGGGTCTGAAATATCTTCACTTTCTTGGGACTCAATATCCTTCTTATTCTCCAATTCTCTATTTAATTTCTTCGTCTTTTTAAATATGATATCTTCTCTGACTTTTGTGACCCTTTTAACCATATTCTCTTTCCTTTCGGTTATCTCTTTTAGAGAAACGAAAAAATGTTTGTTTGGGTAGCGCTATTCAAAGCTTAGAGATAGGGCAATGTAATTGGTATTACTAAAATATATGGTACTCAGTGCATATGTACAAGGTATCAAATTTGAATGAATAACAATGTGTCGGGTGATCACATCAAATTGGTGTGATCTTAGGACTCTAAAGACAAAATAAATTGTCTGGGATAAAATTGGAGAACGATATAAGTTAGTATGTGTTAAATAACTTTTGAACTAATCGTGAAGATAGGTGTAATGAATGTACATTCAACGTATTGTTGTTTGTATAACCTCACTGATACAACTGGATGAAATGGTATTTAAAACATTAAAAATTTAATGATTTGTGCAAATAAAAATAAAAATGGAAAATCTGTTTGTACAACGTAAGGGGTGCCGGCACCAAATATACAAGGACATCAATTTAAAAACATGTAATACATGCAATAAAAAGGAACAAATAAATTAGTAAGTGATCGTAACTCAGTTCATATCAATTGAGCCACAAAGGGAGCAAACAGTTCACTTCCAATTAGATTGGTAATGTTAACCGTAACTGAGTTTTTAGGATTGAATCAGCCAATCAGATTGAGCTTGCATTCTATTGGCTGATCGGAACAGCCAATAGAATGCGAGCTCAATCTGATTGGCTGATTGGATCAGCCAATCGGATTGAACTTCAATCTGATTGGCTGATTCAATCAGCCAATCAGATTTTTCCTACCTTAATTCCGATTGGCTGATAGAATCCTATCAGCCAATTGGAATTGAAGGGACGCCATCTTGGATGACGTCCCTTAAAGGAGCCTTCATTCGTCGGTAGTCCGTTGGGAAAGAAGGATGTTCCGCGTCGGCGGGATGAAGATGGATCCTGAAGAAAGAAGATTGAAGACCCCGCTTGGAAGATGACATCGCCCGGATAGAAGACTTCTTCAGCGCCACTTGGAAGATGACATCGCCCGGATGGAAGACTTCTTCAGCGCCCCTTGGAGGATCACTTCTGCCGCTCCGGATCTCCTCTTCAGTTCCATCTGTGGCTCGGCTGAGTGAAGACGACTCAAGGTAGGATGATCTTCAGGGGATTAGTGTTAGGTTATTTTAAGGGGGGTTTGGGTTAGATTAGGGGTATGTGGGTGGTGGGTTTTAATGTTCGGGGGGTTGTATTTTTCTTTTACAGGCAAAAGAGCAGTTTTCCTTGGGGCATGCCCCACAAAAGGCCTTTTAAGGGCTGGTAAGGTAAAAGAGCTTTGAACTTTTTTAATGTAGAATAGGGTAGGGAATTTTTTTATTTTGGGGGGCTTTGTTATTTTATTAGGGGGCTTAGATTAGGTGTAATTAGCTTAAAATTGTTGTAATATTTTTTAAATGTTTGTAACTTATTTTTTTTATTTTTTGTAACTTAGCTTTTTTATTTTTTGTACTTTAGTTAGTTTATGTAATTGTATTTAATAGTAGTTATTTGTAGTTAATTTATTTAATTAATGTAATGATAGTGTAGTGTTAGGTTTAATTGTAACTTAGGTTAGGATTTATTTTACAGGTAATTTTGTATTTCTTTTAGCTAGGTAGTTATTAAATAGTTAATAACTATTTAATAACTATTCTAACTAGCTAAAATAAATACAAAGTTACCTGTAAAATAAATATAAATCCTAAAATAGCTACAATGTAATTATTAATTACATTGTAGCTATCTTAGGGTTTATTTTACAGGTAAGTATTTAGTTTTAAATAGGAATAATTTATTTAACCCCTTAATGACCACAATGTACCCTGTATGTCACTGGTCGTTAAGGTTTTTTTCAGGACATAATAGTACAAGTCTAGCAAGAACACGCTATTAATTTCCTCCCTCCAGCAGGCTTTGTGGAATAGAGCAGTCTCAACGCTGGTGGCAAGACCGCGCTATAAAACAATCAAGTCCCAAAAAAAGGCCAGCGACATACAGGGTACGTCGCTGGTCCTTAAGGGGTTAATGATAGTGTAGTGTTACGTGTAATTGTAACTTAGGTTAGTTTTTATTTTACAGGTAAATTTCTCTTTATTTTAGCTAGGTAGCTATTAAATAGTTAATAACTATTTAATAGCTATTGTACCTAGTTAAAATAAATTGAAAGTTGCCTGTAAAATAAAAATAAATCCTAAAATAGCTACAATATAATTATTTATATTGTAGCTATATTAGGGTTTATTTTAAAGGTAAGTATTTAGTTTTAAATAGGATTAATTTAGTTAATAATAGAAATATTATTTAGATTTATTTAATTAATATTTAAGTTAGGGGGGGTGTTAGGGTTAGTGTTAGACTTAGGTTTAGGGGTTAATATATTTATTACAGTGGCGGCGGTGTAGGGGGGGCAGGATAGGGATTAATAAATGTATTATAGGTGTAGGGGGGGGCAGATTAGGGGTTAATAAGTTTAATATAGGTTGCGGCGGGGTCCGGGAGCGGCGGTTTAGGGGTTAAACTATTTATTTAGTTGCGGCGAGGTGCGGGATCGGCAGGATAGGGGTTAATAACTTTTTTTATAGAGGGCGGCGGTATAGGGGGGGCAGGATAGGGGTTACTAGGTATAATGTAGGTTGCGGCGGTGTCCGGGAGCGGCGGTTTAAGAGTTAATACATTTATAAGAGTTGCGGCGGGGTCTAGGAGCGGCGGTTTAGGGGTTAATACATTTATAAGAGTTGCAGCGGGGACTAGGAGCGGGGGTTTAGGGGTTAATACATTTATAAGAGTTGCGGCGGGGTCTAGGAGCGGCGGTTTAGGGGTTAGTAACTTTATTTAGTTGCGGGGGGCTCCGGGTGCGCCGGTATAGGGGGTAGAACAGTGTAGTTTAGTGTGGGTGCTTAGTGACAGGCTAGCAATAAAGCTGTAAAAAAGCCGAAGAGCAGCGAGATCGGATGAGTGATAACTATCACAGTCCGCTGCTCATCGCCCTGTACTTGGTGCGCGGCTTTTTGACAGATTTATTGATAACTTAGGAAAAAAATTTCAGGTCCGCCGGCGGCGATGGTAGGCGAACTTAGGCGGGCGTATTGGGCCGGCGAAGGCAGGAAAGTTGACACGTTGATAACTACCCCCCTTAATGGCTATTAAAGATTTGAAAAGTAATAAAGCTGAAGAAGTCTTCTATCCAGGCGATGTCATCTTCCAAGCGGGGTCTTCAATCTTCTTTCTTCAGGATCCATCTTCATCCCGCGGACGCGGAACATCCTTCTTTCCCGACGGACTACCGACGAATGAAGGCTCCTTTAAGGGACATCATCCAAGATGGCGTCCCTTCAATTCCGATTGGCTGATAGGATTCTATCAGCCAATCGGAATTAAGGTAGGAAAAATCTGATTGGCTGATTGAATCAGCCAATCAGATTGAAGTTCAATCCGATTGGCTGATCCAATCAGCCAATCAGATTGAGCTTGCATTCTATTGGCTGTTCCGATCAGCCAATAGAATGCGAGCTCAATCTGATTGGCTGATTCAATCAGCCAATCAGATTTTTCCTACCTTAATTCCGATTGGCTGATAGAATCCTATCAGCCAATCGGAATTGAAGGGACGCCATCTTGGATGACGTCCCTTAAAGGAGCCTTCATTCATCGGTAGTCCGTTGGGAAAGAAGGATGTTCCGCGTCGGCGGGATGAAGATGGATTGAAGACCCCGCTTGGAAGATGACATCGCCCGGATAGAAGACTTCTTCAGCGCCGCTTGGAAGATGACATCGCCCGGATGGAAGACTTCTTCAGCGCCGCCTGGAGGATCACTTCATCGGATGGAAGACTTCTTCAGCGCCCCTTGGAGGATCACTTCTGCCGCTCCGGATCTCCTCTTCAGTTCCATCGGTGGCTCGGCTGAGTGAAGACGACTCAAGGTAGGATGATCTTCAGGGGATTAGTGTTAGGTTATTGTAAGGGGGGTTTGGGTTAGATTAGGGGTATGTGGGTGGTGGGTTTTAATGTTGGGGGGTTGTATTTTTCTTTTACAGGCAAAAGAGCAGTTTTCTTTGGGACATGCCCCACAAAAGGCCCTTTTAAGGGCTGGTAAGGTAAAAGAGCTTTGAACTTTTTTAATGTAGAATAGGGTAGGGAATTTTTTTATTTTGGGGGGCTTTGTTATTTTATTAGGGGGCTTAGATTAGGTGTAATTAGCTTAAAATTGTTGTAATATTTTTTAAATGTTTGTAACTTATTTTTTTATTTTTTGTAACTTAGCTTTTTTTATTTTTTGTACTTTAGTTAGTTTATGTAATTGTATTTAATTGTAGTTATTTGTAGTTAATTTATTTAATTAATGTAATGATAGTGTAGTGTTAGGTTTAATTGTAACTTAGGTTAGGATTTATTTTACAGGTAATTTTGTATTTCTTTTAGCTAGGTAGTTATTAAATAGTTAATAACTATTTAATAACTATTCTAACCAGCTAAAATAAATACAAAGTTACCTGTAAAATAAATATAAATCCTAAAATAGCTACAATGTAATTATTAATTACATTGTAGCTATATTAGGGTTTATTTTACAGGTAAGTATTTAGTTTTAAATAGGAATAATTTATTAAAGTATAGTGTAGTGTTAGGTGTAATTGTAACTTAGGTTAGTTTTTATTTTACAGCTAAATTTCTAAATTTCTGTTTATTTTAGCTAGGTAGCTATTAAATAGTTAATAACTAATAGGGGTTAATAAATGTATTATAGGTGGCGACGGTGTAGGGGGGCAGATTAGGGGTTAATAAGTTTAACATAGGTTGCGTCAGGGTCCGGGAGCGGCGGTTTAGGGGTTAAACTATTTATTTAGTTGCGGCGAGGTGCGGGATCAGCAGGCGACGGTGTAGAGGGCGGCGGTATAGGGGGGGCAGGATAGGGGTTACTAGGTATAATGTAGGTTGCTGCGGTGTCCGGGAGCGGCAGTTTAGGGGTTAATACATTTATTATAGTTGCGGCGGGGTCAGGGAGCGGCGGTTTAGGGGGTAATACATTTATTATAGTTGCGGTGGGCTCCGGGAGCGGCGGTTTAGGGGGTAATAACTTTATTTAGTTGCGGCGGTGTAGGGGGGACAGATTAGGGGTGTTTAGACTCGGGGTACATGTTAGGGTGTTAGGTGTAGACAGCTCCCATAGGAATCAATGGGATGTCTGGCAGCAGCGAACTTGTACTTTCGCTATGGTCAGACTCCCATTAATTCCTATTGGATCAGCCGCCTCCAGGGCGGCGGATTGAAAACCAGGTACGCTGGGCCGGAAAAGTGCCGAGCGTACCTGCTAGTTTTTTGATAACTAGCAAAAGTAGTCAGATTGTGCCGCACTTGTGTGCGGAACATCTGGAGTGACGTAAGAATCGATCTGTGTCGGACTGAGTCCGGCGGATCGAAGCTTACGTCACAAAATTCTACTTTTGCCGGTCTCTAGCCTTTGATAACTAAGGCGAATCAGCCTCGCCACAAATACGCTGCGGAATTCCAGCGTATTTGAGGTTGACGGCTTGATAACTACCCCCCTAAGACTTCTTGTATCGTGATAGGGGCATTTAGGGAATTCAACTCCTCCTCTGAAACTGTGTTCAGTCTGCTATTTCCTAGAAAAATGTCTAATTCGCTCCTCTTATTAGTTCCTAATTTGGTACTGGGTTAGTTGTAAAGCTGTGTGTAAAATATTGCAAACTAATTTGCTATGTGGAGAGGGTAATTAGTGACTTTGAATCTGAGGAATAGTGGAAGCCCTAGTGATTTCCTTTAGTTTATTTGCCAGCATTCTATCTGGCTTGTTGCCATAAATATAATATCTGGTATCCACTATTTTAATTGACTGGACCGCTTCTCTATCTAGGAGTTGGTTTAGTTCCTCATTTTTGCTCTTTAATAATTTCATTAGTTTATTTTGCTTCTTTTTAACTAATTGGTCTCTTATAGCCTTGTGATATCCCTTTAAGGGCTATCCCCTCCCATCTCATTATCCTCCCTTTATTAGGCAAGTTCTATCAAACAGTCCTTGCCTGAAGATTGAAGTTAATCAACCACTTCTTGTTGCTCATACTTTTTTCCTATCAGGTCATTATCTACTTTTGTCTACGCTTCTTACTTCCTGAAGTCTTGGATTATTTCCCTTCCAGAGACCTACCATCATCCGGATCAGATTCATACGCATCCGGATCTACTTGCCTCCGCGTCCCGGAACTAAGCCGCACACACGCCACGCTGATTCCTAACAGCGGTCACATCTCAGCTCTCCTCTCACAAACTGGTTACCGGTATCGTATGCTGCATTATTACACACTGCCTGTACTTGAAATAAGACTGTCTTATCTGTGCTTGTAATTTATCTGAATTACCAATTGCCTAAACCGGATCAGTCTGAACTTATTATTCAGAGGTTATTTTGGTTAACTCCGCTATAGTGCATTATGAGACTTGCCACTTAAAGCTTCTATCAAGTTAACCATTAAATCTCTGCCTTCCTTTGTAAGATTGAATGACTGATATTTGTACATATTTTAGTGTGATTGAGTGTGTGTGCGTGAAGATTGAAGGTTACTACTTTGAACTCAAGATTTGTATTAAGACTCACTACAGAGCGACTTCACTGCTTAATTCTTACAAGAGTTTCTAACTCCAACTTTATCAAGTCATTTCACTTCAGTTAAAGATTTCATATAAATGACTCACATTGTCTATTCAGGTAATTTTAAGTTGTAATTACTTGCTTAGTACAAAAAAGAGCAACATACCTTTATTTTAAAGGAAATATCTCTGAATCTAAACTAAGACATAACAAGCCTCGATTTCCGTCCTCAGTTTTTCTATTGTGGAATTGTGTGCTTTCCTAAGTCTGCTTGCCTCCTCTATCAGCATTCCTCTCAGAGAGGCTTTAAGTGCACTCCAAACAAAGTTTGGATTGGTCGTGGTCCCCACGTTTATAGTTGTAAAGTCCTCGATGTGTTTTTGTATTTTCTGAACTAATATGTAGTTTTGAAGTAGGCTCGGGTGCAGAGACCAGGACCTATGTGTGTTAATCATACCCTCAAAATCCACTACTACCATGTCATGGTCTGACCAGGCACTATTAAGTATAGAGGCTGATTTTATTAGTGATAGGAGTATCTGACTAACCAGTATTAGGTCTATTCTAGAATATGTGCCATAGACTGAGGAATAAAATGTATAGTCTCTAACTCCTTTATTAAATGCTCTCCAACTGTCTATAAGGTTGAAGTCTAGAAGTAGGTCCCTGAGGAGCTGCTGTGCTGGGGTTGAACGTCTTTTTTTACATGGTAACTGTGTGGTTCTGTCTAGATCGTCATTTAAAGTCAGATTAAAGTCCCCTCCTATAATGATCTTGCCTTTTTTCCAGCTTGATAAAAGCCTACTTAATCTATTTAAAAATGGTCCTTGGTGAGGACTTCCCGTGGGCGGCTCTCCAAGATGGCTGCAAGTTTTCATGGCTCTGTGGAAAACCTCCTTGAATAACTATCTTGCAGCTAACATCCTAAGCCATCTGCATCTCCCTTGACACTTGTGTTGTCCGGGAACCACAGCAGATAGAAGACAAGTTACCACTTCTACCCCGGAAGGCACAGTTACTGATTAAACAGGGATTTACCCTGTAATGGAAACAGAACGACTACCCAGTGCTAAATAAAATGGAGCACACCACTTTTAGCCTCATCACTGCCTTCACGCCGCTGTTTGATTCCCTATCTGCAACTATGAGGGATCTTCTTAATGAAATGCAGGCGCTCCGTGCAACAGATCACGTAAAAGTTTCACCTATAGGCCTGACAGAGTATCAGACGGACTTTCCATCAAACCCGGATACAGAGGAGGCCCTACCAGCATCAGACATTTTGGATTCTGACAGGCCGCTGCAAAAGAAGGATTGCTGTGCAACATATCCTTATGTATTGGCAGCACCAAACTCATATGACTCACTTGAAGCAACGAAGGAAACGAAAACGCACACCTTAAGCAGGGCGAGATATCTCAAGTATAGCACCATGAAAGCTGACCGTGCCTTGGGATTCTTTGCAATTAGTGAAATCACGACCTATGGTGGATCTGCAAGCTCTGTTGTACTGCGTTCTCAATCCTCCACCTATATTGTCCTACTTAACCGCGGCCCCACACTCAAACATTCCTATAAGCATGGTGCCGGTATAAGATCAACAGGTGAGCTTGACTTACCGAAGATTGGAGTGGGATGATGACACACACCAGGACAGTGTAAACTAGCTCAGAAAAGCATTCCCCCACTCGTGTGACTTCCAAGTTTTACATTCTGGTCATTGGGGACTTCCAAATGAGACTAGTTTATGGGAAATCTGTGGAACGGTTTATATTAGTTTGTTCTGTTGGGTTTTTCTTTGGTTTGTTTGTTTTTATATGTAGAAATGCCAGCTGCTGCTGAATTGCGATGTATCCGTGTCCAACTCGCCTAAACAGTATAGAACACCTAATAGCATATTTCTGCTGTCCTTTATAAGCCAACAGAACGGGTGGTAATGGATTGAGGGGCTGCAGAGTACTAGAAATGGCAGCGTATAAAATCTAACACAAGTCCACCTGATATGACACTATCAACAGTATGGATAGAACTTCTGGGCCAGTTTTACCATCCGTGCAGGTTTTTTATGTGGACCCGCTATAGAGCTAAACTTGCTTGTGAGGATTTTACACTGCATTATGAAAGGGCAGAACTGCTCCCCTCGACAGCATGATATCCAAAGTACCTGCTCTAAGGTTTTGATAGTATGGACACTACTTATTAATAGCACATAACTGATTCTAAGGACTCACTGTAGTCTCTGTGCAACTTTAATATTCCTGTATACTTACTAGGAGCCCTTCTGCCTGACAAAGTGCATTGTCTTTAGGCAACTGCTGTTGTAGTTTATTATGCTAACCCTTTGTTATATTCTTCGTCTTAGGTTTGCCTTGATTCTCTTATATAGGCTCACATAGGACTCATAATGGAAAATATGTTATTTTCATTTTTAAATTTCTCCAAAATATTACCTGGGTTGAGTGTTTTGCCGGCAATTCACTTAGCTCCTGCTAGGGAACAATACTACAACAAATACAATAGTGGTATCCAGTTATATAAACCTGCACTATACAGCTCTCTAGGTCTTTTGGACTATACTCTGGTGCTATAATTTGTACACTACTACTCACCCTAAATATTAGCTGATTAATATTGTCTACTACAATAATTGTCCAGTTGTGGTTTGCCACATACTGTAAATGCAGGGCGCAAGCATAGGGAGAAAAAGATTTTCGGAATCAAGACAATAATTCTTGCTAGTAACTTATTCCAGCTCATATTCCCTTGCTCAATCTGATGTTCCCACTATGCTTATACCACAAATGGCTTGTACACCACACATGTTTATTCATAAGACTGACAAGCTTCTCTGAGCCCCACTCTCCTCCCCCGTGTAAGAGTTGGCTAAACTATATAGACATAGTCAGGGCACTGCGGGTCTCTAACCAGGTATTAGCACAGGTGCCTTTGCATACACCAGTGTATCAATAGCAAAGTCATTCTAATTGATTGGATTACTTCATATCTTTAGATAGAAAAATTAAATTCACATATAGATTTGATATTCGTAATTCTACTTATAGATGGTCACTTTTTTTAGTTTCCTTGACAAATCACTCAGTATAATCTTTGATTTTATTTAGAGTTAAAATTTGATACTTACTTGTACTAGTTCCTATCATTCTTCCCCCTGGTAGGACTATTTATTTTAACAGCTACAACTGCACGGAGAAAAGCACAGGTGTCTGCATTCCAACTCTTTACAAATGTACAGATTGTTAATCTGTGAGGACCTCTGGTGGTTGTTGTAGTATTGCATCTCACTTTCCTTAGCTCAGCTGGCAAAAACTTATTTTAAGAACATGATCATCCTAACATTTGTATGGAAACAGATGTACTTCTCTATTTGTATCATTTAATGCCCTTCTTACTTCCAAATGCTTACAACTCTCCTCTTAGTCTCCCATACAACATATATAGAAAACCCTACCTTCATACTGTATCTATATAGGAAAATCTTAATATAGCCACACTCGCATAGGTCTGGCCAAGCTTTCTAAGCCACATCCTGGAGTAAATGTATTCATATAATATTTCTATAATATATTTATAATCACCCTTCTCAAGACTTTAGTTGAAATTGGATTGTCACCCTGTCGGGGTTACCGTTTTTCCCTATGTTGCCATTCGATCCAGGTTCTGTTACTTACATAGGAAACTTTGTTGTTGTTATTGTTGTTTTGTTGGTTTGCCTATCCCCCTCCCCTCTTCTCTCCCCTTCCCTCTTCCCCTTCCCCCTTCCAATAGGCTTAACCCCTCTCCCCCTCCCTCTCCTCTCCCTTCCCCTCCCCCCTTTGACCCTACCCCTTTCCCCACCCCCTCCCCCCCCCCCCCCTCCCCTTTCTTCCCGGTTTTAAGAAAAATTTAAGATGCCAGGTTGGGTGGCAGTCACTTCAAGACTGTATCAGACTAATACATATACCATGAAGTGAAGTGTCTGCTATGATGCCTTTTTTCTGAATAATTGAGTTTCGTTTCTTCATGTATTTTATTACTACTTGTTGTATTGCGCCCCCTGGGGTTTTTTCACTAAATAAAGAAATTAAAAAAAAAAAAAATGGTCCTTGGTTGTCATTAGGAGCACAAACGTTAACCAAAATTACTGGGGTATTATGAATCGTTCCCTTTACAATTAAGAGTCTCCTTTCTTTATCTTTAAAAATTTCCTCCTTCTTGAAATTTAGGGACGCATGTAATAGAATGGACACCCCACATTTTTTTTTTAGTATTAAGTGCATGATATTGCAGCGGGTACTTCTTATCCCAGTACTTGGGTGTGGATTCTGAGACAAAATGTGTCTCTTGTAACATAATTATATGGGCATTTTGGGATTTATAATCCGAGATTGCCTTTTTCCTCTTTATATTGGAATTTAGCCCTCTCACATTATGAGATATTTAATATGCATATCTTTTGTCTGTGAGTTTGGTAGTGTGGCTCCATTTGTGTCTAGAGGTATTTCTTAGTGAATTTGTTTTATACAACTGTATTTTGTGAACATTTGAGACTGTATATAACCTTAAACAATAACAAAATATATACTTACAACTTGATGCGGCCATGCGCAACCATAACATTACAAGTATCAATAACTTAGGTCAACTCTGGAACTTCCAATAACTCTTCATAAATCTAATTTCCTGCAGATATCTAACAAATAAATACTGTCAGTAATACTAACTAGTAAAACATAAAAGAAGAGAGCAGAATTAGGGAGTAGAGAGTAATGGAGAGTAGTAAAAGTAGGGAAAAAACAAGAAGAAGGAGGTATTTATGAACCCTGGGCTCTCATGATGCAATGATGGGTATAGTCCTCTTCACAACTGCAGATGAGAAGGGTCCGGTGTTAGAGTTCTCCGGGTCTGCCTATCATGACCTCCTTATAGATCGTAAACCAGTTCTTTTAGCAATCTTTAGCTTCTTGTAGTAATATGAGGCTCGCCATCTGATTCGAGGCAAGTCAATGTACTGTAGGTGATTCGTCTGAAAGGTTGATGTCCTCATCTTCCCTGATTAAAGCTGTTTTCACTTTTTTGGGTTTTCCACTCTTGCTTGCTGTCTCCCAGTCTCACTGTATCGGCTTTCTCACAGGTTTTTGGACAGTCTGTGGTTCCTCTTCAACAACTTGGATCTCCAATTTAGTTAAGAGCATTAGCCCCTCTTCCAATGTGGAGCATGAGTATGAAATATTTTTCAGTGTAAATTGTTTTATAAGCTTTTATCAAAAATATGGCAAGAGTCAATTATAAGGGGAAAGGGTGTTGTCCCATCTCATAATGTGTCAGAATACCAGTTTAGCCGACACCTGTTCTTCTAGTAGGGATATCCTCAAAATGAATCGGATGATCACCGGAGCTCACTTAGGGATAATCACCGTCCTTGGGTTGAGAGGTAGTCTGCTCAGCTTGGACATTATTAAAACAGAGAGCCGATCTCACGGCTAATCGAGATGTGATCTCCAGTGGCACCGGACCCCAATAAGCAAGGCAGGACAGTGCCTTTCCTTCCTCCAAGACTAGTAGCATGTACAGGCAATCAGCAGAATTCAGAGAGGTAGTATTTGCTACTGGCTTCTCACTCATGCAAGGCCATGTGGGGAACAGTGTTTCATTCAACTGCTGGCTCTCCCAGCCCACTCAGTCATCTCGGACAATATCTCCAATGTAGGTCATTTCCTGACTGTGTATAAATTCGGCTTCCCGGAGTGAAGGGCCGGACGCATCCCCACACCCAGGGTCAGCACGTAGTAGGCAGGGACCTGCACGGAACTCCAACAGTGCAGGGCCCGAATGATCCTCCAAGCTTGATTGCCCAGAACATGAGGACAGGGGCGACTGCTGTACTGGTAAGATGGTGTCTCCCTCTACTCCCACTGTAGGAATATTACACTGTGTTACCATAGTCTTAACAAGGCATGAGAGGCTGTCAAATTTTGCGAACATTTTTTGCTCAAACTCCTCTAGACACTTTTGTATAGTTAAGTAGACTTCCTCCTGGAAAACAGCCATACTGAGGCTGCACTATCTGGGTTACCGGGGGGATGTTAGGAGCTCTATATGCAGGCCGCCGCCTAGAGTCGTAACAGTCCGGATCTAAGCTGGACATACACACAGCAGATATTGGTATTGATCTCCTCAGTAAGAGATAGGGTTTCCAAATATGTAGTTAGATAACATGGATGCTGCCAAAATCCATAATTAATCGGCGGATTATTAGGTTCTCGCCTCCAGTCTTAGATATTGCGACCATGCCTGATCGCTGCCCGGACTCGCCCCCCCCAGGTACCGTCTTTTTGAATATACTGTTATGCTATTGGTTCTCTGCATTGCCCCAGCCATGTTCCAAAATTTTATTAATGATATTTTTCGTGATCTCTTAGATGTGTACATGATAATTTACTTAGATGATATTCTTATATATTCAAACAATTTACATGAACATATAACTCACGTCAGAACTGTTCTATCAAGGTTGAGGACCCACCAGTTGTATGCCAAACCAGAGAATTGTATTTTCCATGCTAAAGGCATTTCATTTTTGGGTTATATAATCAGTCCTCATAGAGTACAAATGGAAGATAACAAGGTGTCTGCTGTAACATCTTGGCCTACACCTACCACAAAAAAGCAAGTGCAAAAATTTCTTGGATTCTCTTATTTTTATCATAAATTTAGTAAAGGATACTCAAGTATAGTAAAACCGCTAACACGTTTAACAGGGAAAAATACAATTTTCCACTGGACCACAGACGCACAACAGTCATTTGACTTATTAAGAAAATGTTCACCACTGCACCCATCTTGCACTTCCCAGATCCCGATTTCCAATACACCCTAAAGGTAGATTCTTCTGATTATGCAATAGGCTCTGTTCTCTCACAGCGTTCTTCCTTAAAAGATCCATTGCACCCAGTGGCATTTTATTCTAGGTGTATGACCCAGGCAGAATTAAATTATCCTATAGGAGAAAAGGAATTATTGGTTATTAAAGCATCTCTGGAGCATTGGAGGCACCTACTCGAAGGCACTGCTCTTACTATTCTCATATTTTCAGACCACAAAAATCTAGAATATCTTAAAACTCTTTCTGCAAGACAAGTTCGTTGGAGCCTCTATTTTTCTAGGTTCTATTATCTCATACTTTATAGACTGGGAAGTAAGAATGGCAAGACTGATGCACTCATCAGAAAAACTGTTGCACCTAAGAATTATAGTTCTCCATCCACTGTGATACCCATGGAACATTTTCTGGCACTAACCGCTATCTTCCTCCAGACCATATGTCATGCCCAAAATCAAGATTCATCAATCCTATTATCTACTAAATTTTCAGATAGTTTATATTATCACAACAACCTGTTGTATATACCCCCTCTCAACAAAACACTATATTACAGATGGTACATGATTCTATTTTTACTGGACTAAAAGGAACTTCTGGTGGCCAAACATGATTCAAGCAGTTAAAGATTATGTAAAATCCTGATCAAACTATATTTAGACTAAACCTGACACCATATGGATTACTTCTCTTTTTAACCATACCAGAAAGACCATGGCAGGACATTGCAATGGACTTCATAGTCATTCTTCCTACATCCTCTAATCATACTACTATTCTTGTAGTAGTTGATCTCACCAAAATGGCCCACTTCATACCTAGTCATACTCTCACCACTGCTTCTCAAACAGTACACTTATTTCTCAACATTAGAGTAAAATTATATAGTTTGCCCTTTTCCATTACCACCGATAGAGGG
This sequence comes from Bombina bombina, assembly GCF_027579735.1. NCBI lineage: Eukaryota > Metazoa > Chordata > Amphibia > Anura > Bombinatoridae > Bombina > Bombina bombina. The sequence continues at coordinate 293,861,930 of NC_069501.1, forward strand.
AGTCAGTTTACCTCCAAATTTTGGAATGAACTTTGTCTTCGTCTCAATATAACACGTTGACTTAGTACTGCTTACCACCCACAAACAAGTGGACAGAGGACAAACGAATGGTTAGAGCAGTACTTAAGATGTCACTGTTCGTTCCAGCAAGCTAAATGGCTCAATTTCCTACCCACAGCAGAATTTGCCTAAAATAATTATACAAATACCTCATCTAAGTGCTCACCATTTTTTGCAAACTACGGTTATAATCTGAATTTTCATGTCCTCCAAGATAACCATACTACTTCCCCTTTGGTCAATGACATAACCAAATCTCTAGCTCAAAGTTTTCAGATATTAAGAGATAACATCAGTGAAGCTCAGACCAGACAAATATTTTATTATGATCTCCGTAGACTTGAACCTCCGGATTATAAAATTGGAGATAAAGTTTGGCTGTCCACCAAGCATCTTAAACTTTAGAAAAAATGTGTAACAGGAGCACCAGGTGAAGTGATAAAAATATAAATTTTATTAAATGCAAAAGGGTATATACCCCGGGTAAGAACACACAAAAAAAGGAAAAAAGTAACAAACAGATGAACAATGGCTGACCGGTTTCGGCTGTTGTCTTACTCCTAGCCTGCTTAAAACAGATTGACAGTTACTGCCTTAAAAACCCTCATCTGAGTTACCATTGGTTCAGGGGCACACGCCCCAAAATTTTCAGCTTCATTCAATTAAATAATCATTAAATGACACCTGAATCTCTACGGTACATAGTTCTGAAAAAAAGCATGCAAATATACAAAACCAAACAAATGCACCTTAACACTCTTAGAGTTTCTAATAATGTTGATCTTTGTTCTGATGTTGTGTCTGAATATGAATTTATACATGCTGTGATTGTGTGCATGCTATAACGTATACCTGTGTTCAAGTAGTTGCTAAACTTGCCGATCGCTCCGGCTGTGTGTGAAAATACTTAATATTTTATTCATTTAGGAGGGACACTTTAGTCCGTATAATATGCATTAGTGAATAATAGATTTTTTAAAGTTTACCTTAAAATTTAAGCATTTAGCCTCGCTTAGTAACGTCCGCTCACTGCTGTGTGGCTTGCAAAAGGTGGCCGCCCATGTCATTGTTCAAAACATTCCGATAGGTTGAAAATCGTAAGATTTGGCCAATCACCCTGCAAGTCTCACTGCACAAGTCTGGAACGGAGAAACACCGAATTCTATTGGGTCCCTACGCTTGCAGTGTCCTCCTATTCGTGACATATGCATGTTGTTAGCAACCGACTGTAGGTAAAATCTGTAATTAGCCTTTCGTTCCATATTGAAAAATAAGTTTAATGGGGTGAAAATATTTAGGAAAATAGGGAAACTATTGTATACAGATTACTATCATGAAAACCTAAGCCTATAATAAAAAATTTAGAGTCTGTCACAAACAATGAATAGATAGAGAACAAAGTCTCGGATCTACAGATTCCTAATACAAGATAATGCTGCCAGTTTAGGGGGATATTGATCCATATAATGAATCTTACTGGTATATTGTAAATAGCTTATAGTGTAATATCTAGCTTGTAGTGTAGTGAGTGGCCCCCATTCAGTGAGCCTATTATCCAAGGAAAGATAGTTACCAAATAAAGATATTAGACCTAAATTCTAATTTGAATATAAAATGGAAGAATAAACTGCATTGTGCAGTGGTTCAATTAAGGAATGATGCTAAAAAGGAACAATTAAACTAGGGAAATCAAAAGATACCAGGTATGGCATTTATTGAATTGCTTTGTGTGGTGTGAACTAGCCTAGGTTACCAAAAATTAATTAAATCAAATTCTGAGTTGAGGCCTTCTGGAACTCTCGTTTTTAAACGAAATATCCAGAAGGCCTCTCTTTCACCCAATTTACGAGTCCTATCTCCCCCTTTGGTCTGGATAGGTACTCTCTCTATGATTGTCCACGTAAAGAATCTCTTATCTTTATTGTGAACATTCGAAAAGTGATTGATTAATGGAGTAGTGAGAACACCTTCTTTTATATCCAGCAAGTGTTCTTTAATCCTGACTCTAGCTTCCCTCGTTGTGAGTCCTACATATTGGAGCGCACAATGTGTACATGAGATCAGATACACCACGAAGGTTGACCTGCAATTCAGGCATAGCTTCTTTTGAAAATTCTCACCTGTTACCAGGGAACAAAAAGTATCCCCTGTAATAACCCTTTCACAGGCCTTGCAGGTAAGATGGTTGCACCTAAAGGTGCCATTGAGTCTTAACCAAGAAGACCCATCCGTCTGTTCTTGTTTTAATCTCGTAGGTGCAACCATGTTGCCTATAGTCTTGTTTCTTCTGTAGGTGCATCTGATACCCTCTGACACAGTTTCCTTAAGAGCATCATCAGCTAGCAATAGCTGATAATTGTTCTTAATGATCTGGCATATCTGAGTATACTGCTGAGAGTAATCCGTCGAGAATGTGATTTTCTTCTCAATTTTCCTTTCGGTCTCTTTTCTATTCTGTTTTAGAAGGTCAGTTCTACTGATCTTGGTGACAGAATTCCTCTCTTTCGAAATAATTGACCTGGGGTATCCTCTTTCTAACAGTCTGTCCGACAGTTCATCCGCTTGTTGCTCATATGTACTGTAACTCGTACAATTTCTTTTTAAGCGGATGAACTGCCCTCTTGCTACACCCCTGAACACTCTCCTGGGGTGGCAACTTGAGGCATGCAATAGAGAGTTCCCTGTGATTGGTTTTCGATAGGTCTCTGTAATTATCTTGTGGCCTGCTACTCCTTTGAGCGTAATATCTAGAAAATTTACCTTGTGTTGTTGAATCTCCAAGGTAAAGCTGATTCCCACAGTATTGTTATTTAATCCCTTCACAAATTCCTCCAAATCCTGAAGGGGACCTTGCCAGATGAAAAGAAGGTCATCTATAAAGCGCCTGTACCACACTATCCCCTGCCTGAAGGGATTCCCCTCTCCAAAGACGTGGGAGAGCTCCCACCACCCCATAAAGAGGTTGGCATAGGAGGGGGCAAACTTGGCCCCCATTGCCGTCCCACGCCTCTGGAGAAAGAATTTCCCCTCAAACAGGAAATAATTGTGAGTCAGGAGGAATTTGGTTACCCTCAGTAAGTAATCTATAAAGTCCTGATCATGTGTATATTTTCTAGATAGAAAAAATTCCAGGGCCTCAAGGCCTTTCTCATGGGGTATGGTAGAGTACAGGGATCTCACATCCACTGTCAACCATTTGAAGTTACTCTGCCAAGTGATTTCTGAGAGTAAGTTTAGTACATGCTTCGTATCTGACAGGTAACTCCAAAGGGTGCTTACCATGGGTTGTAGGATACCATCCAGCCATTCTGACAAGTGCTCTAGGAGAGAACCAATTCCGCTTACAATTGGTCTCCCTTGGACATTCTCTATAGACTTGTGAATCTTGGGTAGGTGATTAAACACAGGAATGCTTGGATTTTGTATCAGAAGATAATTCTTAGTTTCCTGATCCATATAACCCATCTCTACCCCATCGTCCACAAGGGAGACCAATTGTCGCTGGAATTGGCGTGTAGGATCTTGTGACAATATTATGTAATCCTGTTCTATACTTAATTGCCTAAGGGCCTCTTTAATGAAATCCTCCCTATCTAGGACCACTATAGCTCCGCCCTTATCAGCAGTTCTAATTACAAGGTTTTTATTATTCCTTAAATTTTCCAAAGCTGTTTTCTGTTTTCTTGTGATATTTGAGTTAAGACCCCTCTGTGTAGTGTACTGAAGTTTGATCAAATCATTCTCCACACGTTTCTGGAATTTCTCCAAAAGAGGACCCCTACTTTGAATGGGATAAAAGAGAGAATTGTTCTTAAGTGATGGTGTTTTAATGCTTGTTCCATCTGACAATTCTTCCTCTCCTTGGAGAGATTCCAGAACTCTCACATCACACAATTCCTGGAAATTTAGATCAGTGATGTAATTAGGCTCTAATTCGGAGCCATCAACAGATTGTGGACTCTCATCATTTCTACTTGAATCTTGGGTCCTGAAGAATTTCCTGAGCGTCAGATTTCAAATCATTCTGTTGACGTCTAACAAGGTCTTGAATAAGTTGAAATCTGTAGACGGAACAAATGTAAGTCCCAAACTTAGCACCTCAAGTTCAGATTTGTTTAAAGTGTGGCTTGATAAGTTCAAAACATTCAGTCCCTGTAATGGCCCCTCCTCTGGCCTCTCCTTTGTGGGTATCTTCTCTGTTCTCTCGGTTGCTGCTGTTGTTCTGGGTTTCCTCTCCCCCCCCTTCTGGTGCTCTTGGGGGTACCTGAAAAACCTGTTCTAATTGAGATTTTTCGGACTCTCCTGTATATCTAAGTGTCCCTCCTCCCTGGGAGGTCTCTTCTCTGTAATGTGACGTGGAAGGTAGAGTATCGGGATCTCTGTTCTTCAGAATTGGGGGTAACCTATTTGGTCATTCTTTTGGTCTCACTGTAGTTTCGTGAGCCCCAAATTCCTCACCTCCAGAGGACGAACCCTCGTCCCAAGATTCCCCTTCACTCTCCTGAAAACTCACACGTCTGCCTCTATTGCCTCTAAATCTGTTGCCACCCCTTCTTCTGTTGTAATAAGGGACAGATTTATTTTGTTCTTTCCTCAGGGCAAAACGATCCCGTCTGTTCCAGATATATACTCTGTTTAAATTATAATCTTGTAAGTCTCTTAGATATTTTGTGCGCTTTGTCTCCAATAGTAGTGTCTTTGCTTCTGCCAATACCTTTTGTAGGGTGGTGTCAAATTTTAGAAAGTTAGGTTCTTCACTCCTTTTATTCAATTCGTCTTGTAGTTCTTTTATTTTAACAGCTAGGTCTTCAATTGTTTTTAATTTATATTCACAGATTAGTTTCATCAATTTGAGTGAGCATTGTGTTAGGTGATTGTTCCACTGTTCAATAAATGTTTTATCGTCCGTGACGAAAGTAGGAAATTTGTTTAGTCTAAGACCCCTCGGTATGAGGCCTAATTCTAAATATTTGTTCAATGTATTAACATCCCATTTCAACTGATCCTCCTTCAATAAGAGGTTTTCAACTTCTTCAAATAGAGCTATCAAGCTATAATTAGTTTTATTAAGAGAGAAAATTTGATTGCAGTCCCACGCTGCTGCTTCCCTCTCCTTGGCTGTCCGTAGAGAAAATAATGCTGGTGTCCTTTGTGTGTTGCTCTCTCCCTGCATACTTTGACTGCGGAGGTTAAGCTAGAAAATATAATTGAATACAAACACCCAGAGCTTGGCCAGAGCTCTTAGCAATAATGCTTATTATTAACATGAAAAGAGTGGGGGGAAATAGGTAGGGTGTGTGTATTATCTAAATAGATGAAAAAATCTGTAAGGACAGAAGATTCAGTTCAATAGTATGTTGTTTAAAAGCTGCTGTGCAAATAGACTGTATAAGGTGTATATATGTACATACACTAGGATGGCGGTGTTTCCCCCCAAACACCTCCCACCATTCAGATTCCAATGAGGCAGTAACAATCCACTGTAGATAAAATTTTGTAATGAAGGTGACTCACCACTCACTGCCTCCTTAGAAAAGGGGCAGCCTTGTTCTTTGATGCTGTATCCCCTATGTTGGGGATGTCCGTCCTATTCAGCTCGCCTCCGGCTTTTAGCAATGATATAGCAAAATGCTTTAGCTGGACATATGAAGTATTTCTTCTTTACAGCATCCGTGGTTTCCCAGCTGTCCCTTTAATGTTGCAGTCTAAAGCAGCAAGCTTCTAGCTGACCTCTCACAGTATTTATCCTTACCTGTGCTCACTGTCTGGCCTTTTTGAGAACTGCAGAAAAAATGTGTAACAGGAGCACCAGGTGAAGTGATAAAAATATAAATTTTATTAAATGCAAAAGGGTATATACCCCGGGTAAGAACACACAAAAAAAGGAAAAAAGTAACAAACAGATGAACAATGGCTGACCGGTTTCGGCTGTTGCCTTACTCCTAGCCTGCTTAAAACAGATTGATTGTTCTCTATCTATTCATTGTTTGTGACAGACTCTAAATTTTTATTATAGGCTTAGGTTTTCATGATAGTAATCTGTATACAATAGTTTCCCTATTTTCCTAAATATTTTCACCCCATTAAACTTATTTTTCAATATGGAACGAAAGGCTAATTACAGATTTTACCTACAGTCGGTTGCTAACAACATGCATATGTCACGAATAGGAGGACACAGCAAGCGTAGGGACCCAATAGAATTCGGTGAATTCGGTGTTTCTCCGTTCCAGACTTGTGCAGTGAGACTTGCAGGGTGATTGGCCAAATCTTACGATTTTCAACCTATCGGAATGTTTTGAACAATGACATGGGCGGCCACCTTTTGCAAGCCACACAGCAGTGAGCGGACGTTACTAAGCGAGGCTAAATGCTTAAATTTTAAGGTAAACTTTAAAAAAATCTATTATTCACTAATGCATATTATACGGACTAAAGTGTCCCTCCTAAATTAATAAAATATTAAGTATTTTCACACACAGCCGGAGCGATCGGCAAGTTTAGCAACTACTTGAACACAGGTATACGTTATAGCATGCACACAATCACAGCATGTATAAATTCATATTCAGACACAACATGAGAACAAAGATCAACATTATTAGAAACTCTAAGAGTGTTAAGGTGCATTTGTTTGGTTTTGTATATTTGCATGCTTTTTTTCAGAACTATGTACCGTAGAGATTCAGGTGTCATTTAATGATTATTTAATTGAATGAAGCTGAAAATTTTGGGGCGTGTGCCCCTGAACCAATGGTAACTCAGATGAGGGTTTTTAAGGCAGTAACTGTCAATCTGTTTTAAGCAGGCTAGGAGTAATGCAACAGCCGAAACCGGTCAGCCATTGTTCATCTGTTTGTTACTTTTTTCCTTTTTTTGTGTGTTCTTACCCGGGGTATATACCCTTTTGCATTTAATAAAATTTATATTTTTATCACTTCACCTGGTGCTCCTGTTACACATTTTTTCTGCAGTTCTCAAAAAGGCCAGACAGTGAGCACAGGTAAGGATAAATACTGTGAGAGGTCAGCTAGAAGCTTGCTGCTTTAGACTGCAACATTAAAGGGACAGCTGGGAAACCACGGATGCTGTAAAGAAGAAATACTTCATATGTCCAGCTAAAGCATTTTGCTATATCATTGCTAAAAGCCGGAGGCGAGCTGAATAGGACGGACATCCCCAACATAGGGGATACAGCATCAAAGAACAAGGCTGCCCCTTTTCTAAGGAGGCAGTGAGTGGTGAGTCACCTTCATTACAAAATTTTATCTACAGTGGATTGTTACTGCCTCATTGGAATCTGAATGGTGGGAGGTGTTTGGGGGGAAACACCGCCATCCTAGTGTATGTACATATATACACCTTATACAGTCTATTTGCACAGCAGCTTTTAAACAACATACTATTGAACTGAATCTTCTGTTCTTACAGATTTTTTCATCTATTTAGATAATACACACACCCTACCTATTTCCCCCCACTCTTTTCATGTTAATAATAAGCATTATTGCTAAGAGCTCTGGCCAAGCTCTGGGTGTTTGTATTCAATTATATTTTCTAGCTTAACCTCCGCAGTCAAAGTATGCAGGGAGAGAGAAACACACAAAGGACACCAGCATTATTTTCTCTACGGACAGCCAAGGAGAGGGAAACAGCAGCGTGGGACTGCAATCAAATTTTCTCGCTTAATAAAACTAATTATAGCTTGATAGCTCTATTTGAAGAAGTTGAAAACCTCTTATTGAAGGAGGATCAGTTGAAATGGGATGTTAATACATTGAACAAATATTTAGAATTAGGCCTCATACCGAGGGGTCTTAGACTAAACAAATTTCCTACTTTCGTCACGGACGATAAAACATTTATTGAACAGTGGAACAATCACCTAACACAATGCTCACTCAAATTGATGAAACTAATCTGTGAATATAAATTAAAAACAATTGAAGACCTAGCTGTTAAAATAAAAGAACTACAAGACGAATTGAATAAAAGGAGTGAGGAACCTAACTTTCTAAAATTTGACACCACCCTACAAAAGGTATTGGCAGAAGCAAAGACACTACTATTGGAGACAAAGCGCACAAAATATCTAAGAGACTTACAAGATTATAATTTAAACAGAGTATATATCTGGAACAGACGGAATCGTTTTGCCCTGAGGAAAGAACAAAATAAATCTGTCCCTTTTTACAACAGAAGAAGGGGTGGCAACAGATTTAGAGGCAATAGAGGCAGACGTGTGAGTTTTCAGGAGAGTGAAGGGGAATCTTGGGGTTCGTCCTCTGGAGGTGAGGAATTTGGGGCTCACAAAACTACAGTGAGACCAAAAGAATGACCAAATAGGTTACCCCCAATTCTGAAGAACAGAGATCCCGATACTCTACCTTCCACGTCACATTACAGAGAAGAGACCTCCCAGGGAGGAGGGGCACTTAGATATACAGGAGAGTCCGAAAAATCTCAATTAGAACAGGTTTTTCAGGTACCCCCAAGAGCACCAGAAGGGGGGGGGGAAGAGGAAACCCAGAACAACAGCAGCAACCGAGAGAACAGAGAAGATACCCACAAAGGAGAGGCCAGAGGAGGGGCCATTACAGGGACTGAATGTTTTGAACTTATCAAGCCACACTTAAAACAAATCTGAACTTGAGGTGCTAAGTTTGGGACTTACATTTGTTCCGTCTACAGATTTCAACTTATTCAAGACCTTGTTAGACGTCAACAGAATGATTCGAAAACTGACGCTCAGGAAATTCTTCAGGACCCAAGATTCAAGTAGAAATGATGAGAGTCCACAATCTGTTGATGGCTCCGAATTAGAGCCTAATTACATCACTGATCTAAATTTCCAGGAATTGTGTGATGTGAGAGTTCTGGAATCTCTCCAAGGAGAGGAAGAATTGTCAGATGGAAGAAGCATTAAAACACCATCACTTAAGAACAATTCTCTCTTTTATCCCATTCAAAGTAGGGGTCCTCTTTTGGAGAAATTCCAGAAACGTGTGGAGAATGATTTGATCAAACTTCAGTACACTACACAGAGGGGTCTTAACTCAAATATCACAAGAAAACAGAAAACAGCTTTGGAAAATTTAAGGAATAATAAAAACCTTGTAATTAGAACTGCTGATAAGGGCGGAGCTATAGTGGTCCTAGATAGGGAGGATTTCATTAAAGAGGCCCTTAGGCAATTAAGTATAGAACAGGATTACATAATATTGTCACAAGATCCTACACGCCAATTCCAGCGACAATTGGTCTCCCTTGTGGACGATGGGGTAGAGATGGGTTATATGGATCAGGAAACTAAGAATTATCTTCTGATACAAAATCCTAGCATTCCTGTGTTTAATCACCTACCCAAGATTCACAAGTCTATAGAGAATGTCCAAGGGAGACCAATTGTAAGCGGAATTGGTTCTCTCCTAGAGCACTTGTCAGAATGGCTGGATGGTATCCTACAACCCATGGTAAGCACCCTTTGGAGTTACCTGTCAGATACGAAGCATGTACTAAACTTACTCTCAGAAATCACTTGGCAGAGTAACTTCAAATGGTTGACAGTGGATGTGAGATCCCTGTACTCTACCATACCCCATGAGAAAGGCCTTGAGGCCCTGGAATTTTTTCTATCTAGAAAATATACACATGATCAGGACTTTATAGATTACTTACTGAGGGTAACCAAATTCCTCCTGACTCACAATTATTTCCTGTTTGAGGGGAAATTCTTTCTCCAGAGGCGTGGGACGGCAATGGGGGCCAAGTTTGCCCCCTCCTATGCCAACCTCTTTATGGGGTGGTGGGAGCTCTCCCACATCTTTGGAGAGGGGAATCCCTTCAGGCAGGGGATAGTGTGGTACAGGCGCTTTATAGATGACCTTCTTTTCATCTGGCAAGGTCCCCTTCAGGATTTGGAGGAATTTGTGAAGGGATTAAATAACAATACTGTGGGAATCAGCTTTACCTCGGAGATTCAACAACACAAGGTAAATTTTCTAGATATTACGCTCAAAGGAGTAGCAGGCCACAAGATAATTACAGAGACCTATCGAAAACCAATCACAGGGAACTCTCTATTGCATGCCTCAAGTTGCCACCCCAGGAGAGTGTTCAGGGGTGTAGCAAGAGGGCAGTTCATCCGCTTAAAAAGAAATTGTACGAGTTACAGTACATATGAGCAACAAGCGGATGAACTGTCGGACAGACTGTTAGAAAGAGGATACCCCAGGTCAATTATTTCGAAAGAGAGGAATTCTGTCACCAAGATCAGTAGAACTGACCTTCTAAAACAGAATAGGAAAGAGACCGAAAGGAAAATTGAGAAGAAAATCACATTCTCGACGGATTACTCTCAGCAGTATACTCAGATATGCCAGATCATTAAGAACAATTATCAGCTATTGCTAGCTGATGATGCTCTTAAGGAAACTGTGTCAGAGGGTATCAGATGCACCTACAGAAGAAACAAGACTATAGGCAACATGGTTGCACCTATGAGATTAAAACAAGAACAGACGGATGGGTCTTCTTGGTTAAGACTCAATGGCACCTTTAGGTGCAACCATCTTACCTGCAAGGCCTGTGAAAGGGTTATTACAGGGGATACTTTTTGTTCCCTGGTCACAGCTGAGTATTTTCAAAAGAAGCTATGCCTGAATTGCAGGTCAACCTTCGTGGTGTATCTGATCTCATGTACACATTGTGCGCTCCAATATGTAGGACTCACAACGAGGGAAGCTAGAGTCAGGATTAAAGAACACTTGCTGGATATAAAAGAAGGTGTTCTCACTACTCCATTAATCAATCACTTTTCGAATGTTCACAATAAAGATAAGAGATTCTTTACGTGGACAATCATAGAGAGAGTACCTATCCAGACCAAAGGGGGAGATAGGACTCGTAAATTGGGTGAAAGAGAGGCCTTCTGGATATTTCGTTTAAAAACGAGAGTTCCAGAAGGCCTCAACTCAGAATTTGATTTAATTAATTTTTGGTAACCTAGGCTAGTTCACACCACACAAAGCAATTCAATAAATGCCATACCTGGTATCTTTTGATTTCCCTAGTTTAATTGTTCCTTTTTAGCATCATTCCTTAATTGAACCACTGCACAATGCAGTTTATTCTTCCATTTTATATTCAAATTAGAATTTAGGTCTAATATCTTTATTTGGTAACTATCTTTCCTTGAATAATAGGCTCACTGAATGGGGGCCACTCACTACACTACAAGCTAGATATTACACTATAAGCTATTTACAATATACCAGTAAGATTCATTATATGGATCAATATCCCCCTAAACTGGCAGCATTATCTTGTATTAGGAATCTGTAGATCCGAGACTTTGTTCTCTATCTATTCATTGTTTGTGACAGACTCTAAAATTTTTATTATAGGCTTAGGTTTTCATGATAGTAATCTGTATACAATAGTTTCCCTATTTTCCTAAATATTTTCACCCCATTAAACTTATTTTTCAATATGGAACGAAAGGCTAATTACAGATTTTACCTACAGTCGGTTGCTAACAACATGCATATGTCACGAATAGGAGGACACTGCAAGCGTAGGGACCCAATAGAATTCAGTGTTTCTCCGTTCCAGACTTGTGCAGTGAGACTTGCAGGGTGATTGGCCAAATCTTACGATTTTCAACCTATCGGAATGTTTTGAACAATGACATGGGCGGCCACCTTTTGCAAGCCACACAGCAGTGAGCGGACATTACTAAGCGAGGCTAAATGCTTAAATTTTAAGGTAAACTTTAAAAAATCTATTATTCACTAATGCATATTATACGGACTAAAGTGTCCCTCCTAAATGAATAAAATATTAAGTATTTTCACACACAGCCGGAGCGATCGGCAAGTTTAGCAACTACTTGAACACAGGTATACGTTATAGCATGCACACAATCACAGCATGTATAAATTCATATTCAGACACAACATCAGAACAAAGATCAACATTATTAGAAACTCTAAGAGTGTTAAGGTGCATTTGTTTGGTTTTGTATATTTGCATGCTTTTTTTCAGAACTATGTACCGTAGAGATTCAGGTGTCATTTAATGATTATTTAATTGAATGAAGCTGAAAATTTTGGGGCGTGTGCCCCTGAACCAATGGTAACTCAGATGAGGGTTTTTAAGGCAGTAACTGTCAATCTGTTTTAAGCAGGCTAGGAGTAAGGCAACAGCCGAAACCGGTCAGCCATTGTTCATCTGTTTGTTACTTTTTTCCTTTTTTTTGTGTGTTCTTACCCGGGGTATATACCCTTTTGCATTTAATAAAATTTATATTTTTATCACTTCACCTGGTGCTCCTGTTACACATTTTTTCTGCAGTTCTCAAAAAGGCCAGACAGTGAGCACAGGTAAGGATAAATACTGTGAGAGGTCAGCTAGAAGCTTGCTGCTTTAGACTGCAACATTAAAGGGACAGCTGGGAAACCACGGATGCTGTAAAGAAGAAATACTTCATATGTCCAGCTAAAGCATTTTGCTATATCATTGCTAAAAGCCGGAGGCGAGCAGAATAGGACGGACATCCCCAACATAGGGGATACAGCATCAAAGAACAAGGCTGCCCCTTTTCTAAGGAGGCAGTGAGTGGTGAGTCACCTTCATTACAAAATTTTATCTACAGTGGATTGTTACTGCCTCATTGGAATCTGAATGGTGGGAGGTGTTTGGGGGGAAACACCGCCATCCTAGTGTATGTACATATATACACCTTATACAGTCTATTTGCACAGCAGCTTTTAAACAACATACTATTGAACTGAATCTTCTGTCCTTACAGATTTTTTCATCTATTTAGATAATACACACACCCTACCTATTTCCCCCCACTCTTTTCATGTTAATCTTAAACTTTACACTCCTTCTAAAAAGCTTAGTGGCTTAATTATAGGCCCCTATGAAATAATTAAAATAGTGAACAAAAATGTTGTTACTCTTCGTCTTCCAGCCTCTTTCCGTATGTATCCCACATTTCATGTTTCTCTATTTAAACCTTATAGAAACCTCAGAAACCCCCTGTAAGCACTCCTCCACTAACTATAGATACCGAACAGGAATATGAAGTTTAAGACATACTGGAATCTACAAGACTTCATGGCACTTTTCAGTACCTCGTTCATTGAAAAGGCTACCCTCATGACGAGGACTCTTGGGAACCCGCAACTAATTTGTCTGCCCCTTGCCTTTTCTCACTTTTCCATAGAAGACATCTTGACAGGCCTAGTCCTTGAACCCATGGGGCGTTCCTTTGGGAGGGGGTTTCAATACTGAATAGTTGAAAGAGAGCTTAAACAGATATGGTACTGCAGTAACATATGAGGTTATGGAAACACATGTGCAGAGGAAAGATCTGAGCGGAATTAATCGCTACACACTGTACAGATATGAGACTAAAACATTTGTTTAAAGGTACAGTCTAGGCCAAAAAAAACTTTCATGATTCAGATAGAGCATGTAATTTTAAACAATTTTCCAATTTACTTTTATCACCAATTTTGCTTTGTTCTCTTGGTATTCTTTGTTGAAAGCTTAACCTAGGAGGTTCATATGCTAATTTCTTAGACCTTGAAGGCCACCTTTTTTCAGAATGCATTTTAACAGTTTCTCACCACTAGAGGGTGTTAGTTCATGTATTTCAAATAGATAACACTGTGCTTGTGCACGTGAAGTTATCTGGGAGCAGGCACTGATTGGCTAAACTGCAAGTCTGTGAAAAGTTTGCAGAGGCTTAGATACAAGGTAATCACAGAGGTTAAAAGTATATTAATATAACTGTGTTGGTTATGCAAAACTGGGGAATGGGTAATAAAGGGATTATCTATCTTTTTAAAATAATAAAAATTCTGGTGTAGACTGTCCCTTTAAGTGAAGAAGTTGTAAATGTTAAGCTTAAAATACTAACAAGATGTGAGTTGCAGGAACGAACGTATCTGGTTTGACAGCGTAGTGGGAAGTCACAGGAGAAGGTTTGACTGCGAAGACTGAACACTGAGGAGGCGGTCTAATTTCTGTTATGCAGTAGCCAAAGTAACGGCTGGTTGTTGTGGTTCAGAAGCACAGGGCAAAAGGAGCCAGAATACAGGTTCACAGCTGTGAACTTAGGATATCCGAATTGTAGAATCCTAAGGAAGGCTTGGCAATGCATAACGTCCTAAGAGGAAGGTACTATCATAAATGAACAAGCAATGAATGGTTGTAAGAAAGGTGGATATAAAGGAGATAAAGCCAACCCCTAATTAAAGGGATAGTTACAGACAGGACCAAAACATGACAGGTCCCCCCACCAAGAAAAACCTCCAGGTTTTCAAGGAGAGGGCCTGTCGGGATGGCGTCGAAGGAATATGGAGACCAAACGTGGAGCTGATAGGATGGAAGCTGGCTCCCAGGAATCTTCATCATGGGAAAAACCTTTCCAGTGAACCAGGTACTGAAGATTACTCCTGAAATATCTAGAATCCAGTATGTTAGAAACCTTGTATTCCTGATCTGACTGTGGACGAAGAGGAGGTACTTGAGTTATAAGTGGAGAACCAGTAGATTTATAAGGTATTAGTAAGGACACATGAAAAGTGGAGTGGATACGGTAGGTATCAGGAAGTTGAATAGCAACAGCGTTGAGGTTATTGACTTTAGTAATCGGGAAGGGTCCTTTGAACATTTGAGAGAATTTACGACATGGTGTGTGTAATTTCAAATTGGGGGTAGAAAGCCAGACCATGTCCCCCACCTTATAATTCAGAGAGGGTCTGCAACGAAGGTTATAAAAATATTTCTGTCGGTTTTGTGTAATGTTATCTTGCAATGTCTTAAAATGTTGGGAAAGTGTATTCACAATATCATTGACCAAGGTACAGGGAGTCTGTATGTTAGGGAGGAGGTGCAAATCAGGGTGGAAGCCATAATTTGCAAAAAACGGGGAAGTTTGCGTGGAATTATTGTTAGAATTGTTATAGGCAGACTCCGCAGTAGCTAGATAATCGGCCCATTTATCCTATTGTGAGCAGTAAATTCTTAAATACTGTTTGAGACATTAATTTGTCCTTTCACATTGGCCGTTTGTCTGTGGGTGATATGATGTAGTAAGTTTTCTGTCGATGTTCAATCTATTACAGAGAGAAGACCAAAATTTTGAGGTGAACTGACTACCTCTGTCAGTGAGAATAGAGGATGGTAATCCAGGCAACTTGACGATATTAGCTAGAAAAAGTTCTGCAGTTTGAGAAGCAGTGGGAAAAGTTTGAGTAGGCAAAAAATGGGCCATCTTAGTGAATAAGTCTATTACAACTAATATAGTAGTAAAAGAGAAGGACTTACGCAGATCTACTATGAAGTCAATTGCAATTTCCTACCATGAACGATTCGGCACAGGTAATGACATCAGAAAACCATATGGCTTTTGGTGATCTTTCTTCATTTGGATATAAGTGGTTCAAGCTTGGATGTAGGTTTTAACTGAGTCTAACATCCTTGGCCACCAGAAGGATCTTTTGAGAAGGTTTAGAGTGTTATGTATCCCTGGATGTCCGTTTAGTAAAAAAAATCATGTGTGATACAGAGAATCATATGGTGAACTGGAGGTGGTATATACAATAAATTTCCCTAATAGTAGAGGCCATACTGATGTTTCTTTAGGTTATAATTTGGTAAAGTAGAGTCTTGTTCTTAAAGGGACACTGTACTCAAAAAAATTATTTCGTGATTCACATAGAGCATGCATTTTTAAGCAACTTTCTAATTTACTCCTATTATCAAATTTTCTTCATTCTCTTGGTATGTTTATTTGAAAAGCAAGAATGTAAGTTTAGATGCTGGCCCATTTGTTGTGAACAACCTGGGTTGTCCTTGCTGATTGGTCAGCACCAATAAACAAGTGCTGTCCATGGTCCTGAAGCAAACATTTGCTGGCTCCTTAGCTAAGATGCTTTATTTTTCAAATAAAGATAGCAAGAGAACGAATTAAAATTGATAATAGAAGTAAATTAGAAAGTTGCTTAAAATTGTATGCTCTATCTGAATCATGAAAGAAAAAATTTGGATTCAGTGTCCCTTTAAGCCTGTTGAATAACTTGGAGTAAATTTGTTGTAAGAGCAATAAAATGGTCAGGCAAAATGACTGTAGAAAAAGTTTTAGTGATAGTGGTAGGAATTTCTTTTCTTGATAAAGCATCCACTTTACCATTTTTTGAACCAGGGCTATATAGAATGTGGAAGTGGAACCTAGAAAAATATAGGCTGACTTGTCTGGCAGATAAGGTTCGGTTGGTTTGCAAATATTCCAAGTTCTTGTGGTCCATGTAGATGAGGATGGGAGATGTAATACCTTCGAGCAAATGCCTCCAGTGTTCAAGAGATGATTTGATTGATAGGAGTTCCTTTTCTCCAATTGGATAGTTTAACCCAGAAACAGACAAGGAACGTGAATAATAGGCGACTGGGTGGACTTGATCTGTCAATGATTTGTGTTGTGATAAAATAGCTCCAATGGCGAAGTCGGATGCGTTGACTTCCAAAATGTATTTGAGAGCAGGGTCGGGAAAGCGTAGTATAGGAGCTGATGTGAACATGTTCTTCAGTAGATCAAAAGCACGTTGAGCCTCGGGGGTCCATTTGAAATGTGTATTTTTTCCTTTGAGGCTAGTGAGAGGTTTTACAATAGCTGAAAAATTCCTAATAAACTTTCGATAAAAGTTAGAGAAGCCCAAAAAACTTTGGCGTTGCTTCTTATCATTTGGCAGAGGCCAATTAATGATGGCAGAGACTTTGTTATTGTCCTTGTGTACTCCTTCAGGGGTAATTCTGTAACCCAGAGGGTACAGGTAAATGACATATATATATATATATATATATATATATATATATATATATATATATATATATATATATATGTCAATAGGACAGGGGAATGTATTTATGTATGAAACCATATTTTTTATCAGATATTACTGAAATTGGTTTGAAACTCTGATGTCAGGATTTGATTCAAAACCCCCATGGTTTGAATACACATCTCAAGACTAAATTGCAGACAGGATGTCTCCAGAAACTTTAACACTAAAACATTTGCTCTTTAATTGGAAGTGCAAAATTCAGAGCACTCTTTGCCCCATGCAGTGAGTGAAGACGAGGTGTCTGGAATATCCTTTTGAGGCCTGATGAGATGGAGATTAGAATGCTGGAATCTCAAAGGTACATACCCATATATGGGCTTCCTGCCTGCTGGAGAGTTTCTGCCTGGGCAAGGGGTCTGAGAACACAGGCATATTAAGGAAATTATGGCTTTTGACAGCTGCCTACTAAGTGACCCCTGTGAACTAAAGACACATGTTAAGATGTAACTTTGAAATACAGCAAATAAACATATTTGAATATACCTCAGAATGTATTGAATATAGAAATTTGGGAGATTGTCTAATTTTCAAATATTACATGAGTATGTGCTAAGCTTGATAAGTGACTATTTTAGTCGGTCTAAAATGTTTAACTGTGTCAGATTAACAACCTCTGTATTGTTTTTATTTTTCAGACATATAATTTCAGATCTGCATAGACAGGATTCATACATCCAGGATTTATTAGAAACATGAAATATGGTATATTCATGTTGGAATACAATGCAGGACTGAATATAAAATAGGCTGTTATTTGTATATAAATGCCAGGATACTGATAAAATTGTAATGGATTTTAAGCTAATAATTAGCAGTATAATTATTTTAATGTAAAGTAATATTAAAAAGAATTTGATGTTTCATATTAAAATAATCAGGAAAATTATGTGATACTACCCCATCTACAATTAATATTGTAATTTATTAATAAAATAAATTACAATATGTTTCATAGGGAGAATTTAATTAACAGTGTACTTATTTTAATATAATATAATGGTGTTTGGTATAGAAATAATCAGAATTCGGATTGTAAACTGACTGAAACTGTTGCGTGGCATACAGTCAAACTATGAGCAAAGTGGGCCATAATTTCTCTGATCAATTGCTATTACACTTATTGTTATATGAGGTGGGACAAGTTTTGAAGCTGAATATCATCTGATAAAGTATTGAAATTACGTGTGATGTTTTAAAATAGTATATAGGCATAGACAATACAGTTAAATTACAGTTGATAGATTTAAAGAACAGTTTATATTTTAGTTTATATTCAGTCTGTATATTATTAAACATATATCCTTAATGCTAAGTTGTTTTTATCTGTGCAAATATAGAGTTATAACTCAGAGTTTGATTGTGGGCACAAATAATATATATAACTTTTAGTGTATAGACTGTCCTATTGTTTAAATAAGCATTGTTAGAATTGTATTGCTTGAATGTTTAGCAGTTAAAGATCTTGGAATCTTATTGTGTTAATTGAATGATAGGCTGCTGTGAATAAGACTATTTTTATGAATAGACTTTTATAAAGTTTGTATAGCATATTTGAATAGTTTTAAACGTGTATAATATTGACTCATATTTTGATTCTTACAAATATATATATATATATATATATATATATATATATATATATATATCAATGTGTTCATAGATATTTACTAATAATAAAGAATTCAGATATTTATATTAATTTTATTGTCTTAGTTTATGCATATTTGATGGTGGGTTTAGTTTAAAGAAAGATAGTTAGATATATTCAGTTATAACCCTGCCATATACTCACATATTATTTGGAGAGTACTGCTAAGATTCTTATAAATATACTGACATATTATATGGAGGCATTGCGTGAGATATTATAAATATTTATCATACTGACATAGTATATTTGTAGTAAATAGAAATTATTATAAAAGAGAGAGAGGAATTTCATATTTTGAATTGATATTTTGAAAATATAGAAGTTTTTTTTTGAAAATTGAAATATTGATTTTCATGTTCAAGATTAATATTAATATTTTGAAATGTTATTAAAAATAAATTTTTGAAAAATTAGTAAAAATATTGAATATTCATATTTCAAAATTCATAAAAATATACATTTTTCATATTTCAAAATTAATAAAAAATAATTTTTTTCATATTTCAAGATTCATAAAAATATAGATTTTTCATATTTCAAAATTAATAAAAATATTAATTTTGTCATATTTCAAAATCGATATTGATATTTTGAAAATATAATTTTTTTTCCCCTCTCTATTAGTGGTCAAAATTGTATTAGCGTTTTTTTCTTGTTTTTTCTTATTAAGTACAACACTAAAATAACGATGTCTTCAGCCAAAAGTAATGCTAGCGTTTCTGTACAAGATGAAATTGTGCCATCCTCTGTCCATGTAGTGGTTCAGGAAAAAACTCTCAAATTAGAAGCCATGAACCACATCATGTCTAGACTTGATATTGGGGACAATATCTCCATGTATATTAAGGTGTGTAAAGCTAAGGCCAAAGATTTAGTTAGAGATATGTGGTTTGAAGATGGGGAATTATACCAAATGTTACTGCAACTTAATGAATGCACAGAATTTAGAGGGCGTTATGAATTAATTTTCAAAACTTGGCCGATACTAATGTATTTGAGCTGTGAAATGTCTAACCAAATGGCAGGACAGGACAGACAATTAGGACGGCTAAGGGTTGAAAATAATTCATTAAAAGAGTTTGAAGAAGCTTTTATTCAAGCAAAGGTAGAGGTTTTTGAAGCTAGCCAAAATGTTTCTGACTTAAATAAATATAATCAGGAATTAGTGGCTGATTTTAAAGCTTTTGAAGAAGAATATAAAAAATGCCAAGATGAAAATAAAACTTTAAGAGCTA
This sequence comes from Bombina bombina, assembly GCF_027579735.1. Lineage (NCBI taxonomy): Eukaryota > Metazoa > Chordata > Amphibia > Anura > Bombinatoridae > Bombina > Bombina bombina. The sequence goes on from NC_069501.1 coordinate 293,881,795, forward strand.
GATATTGTGAGGCTGAAAAAGGGTATGAACAGGAAATAGATAAATTAAAGAGACAAATTAGCAGTAATAAGGACTGGGACAGAAATGAGTTTCAAGATACCAGGTGGGAGGATAGACAAAGATACCCAAACTATAGCCCTAATTCAGGCCCAGAGGTAACTTTTCCCCTAGGCAATTACCTAACTCTGGGGCACCAGAAGATTATTACGCCGCAGATGAAAGGCACCCTAACTCAAACAATAAGTCCCCAATGAGAACCAGTAATGTACCAAATAAGCTGTATGACACCCCCACAATAATTAAATTCCTAAAGAATGCAGTACGCCCATTTTCCAAAGGCGGGTCCACTTCCATAATTGACCACTTAGAGGCTTTTGAAAATGCTTTATCTATAATGAGTGTTACAAGTGAGCAGTTAAAAATTGAATTTCTACCCTGGGTATTTGAAAGTAAACATCACAAATTCTTTGCTTCACTAAAGGATATGAATATTCATTCCTGGAGTGAAACTAAACGACAGTGCAAAAAGGAATTCGGGCAACATTGCACTAAAACGGCAGCAAGAATAGCTGTATATGGTTTAAAATGTAGTGCGAATCAAAGTCCCATAGAGTTCCTTTCTATATTGAAAAATGCGTACAGTATGGCTGAAGATGATCCCATATTTGAAGGCTCAGAGTTTGTGAATCTATTTTTTGAAGCACTGCCCGCACCCATCAAAATTAACTTAGCTAGAGATTTTGGTGAGAACTGTTCATTTGAATGGCTGATCAAAGAGAGTACAAAGTTATACTCTATTCAGCAGTCCAGTGAACAGGGGGATAAAAGGGAGAAAAAGGCCAGTCCTAAAATAGTGGCTGAAACTAGGGTGTCACCTAGCCCCCTAAATTTGGAGTCTAAGAAGAAAACCTACGCAGAAGTGGCTAGAGAAAACAGGCCATCTCCACAGATGTTTAACTCTACCCCTCCCCCAACAGGGCTGAGGTGCAGAGAGACTATAGCCAAAGCGGGGGACATACTCAGGCGAATAATTACGCCCAAAGAGAATACCCACAGAATAATTGGTACCCATGCAAAGGTAGATACAATAGATGGCGAAGATATTCTCAGGATTACCAGACACCCCAAGTAAATAATGCTCCCCAAAATAATAATGCTGAACAAATTGAACCCCAGGGGCAACCACGCCAGGATAGAAATAGCGGCTCTGATTCTGAGGGGAACCAATGGTCCAGGAATCATTATTATGGGGCATCAAGGGATAGGCCCAGGATTAGGGGTAACTTGTACAATCAAGTAGATCAGCTTAGTACCCAGCTAACTCGGTTGAGCGAACAAGTCGCTAATATGAGTCAAAAACTTACGGCTCAGCAACCGAACAATACTTTTTTAGGGGTACAGCCAGTGGCCAGCAGTGGGCCACAGCCACAGTCATAGACACTGCAGTATCACGTGAAAGGGAGGGGAGAGATATACAAAATAAAATGATAACTGTCAAAAATGGTACTAATCATGTTCTCCCCCCACAGACCGGAAATGGTCGATTTAGCTGTGATGACGAGCAACCTCAGCCGGGAAAAAAAGAACCAATTTCTTCCATTGCAGCGTTCTCTTAACCTTATTTCCACAGATGCAATACACAAGAATCCAGCCGACCCTATCATAGAGGGAATCGGTAGGTATGAAGTTTCTTCTGCATCGGAAAACATGGCGGATTCAGGTAACACGTGGCGAAGTCCACAAGTGTGCAATCACGCCAATTTTATGTGTGAAATGGTAGAAACTGCAGGGAGATATTATGTATTAGCTGAGCTGCAAGATTCAGTCTCCAACCCTATCATGGGATTAATTGATACTGGATCTCAGGCAACTATTTTATCCCACAGGTACTACACACAGCTAAATGAGCTAACACCCCACAAACCTAAAATAAAATAATTTGATGGTTCTCTAATAGGAGTTGGGGTGACTCCCTAAAAGTTTACGGTACTGCATGGTTAAAATTTAAATTGGGGAACAGGGTCATAAGACACCCTGTCATTATAGTGGATCTGCCAACTAATCGTTTAATTATTGGTAGTGATCTCCTGAAGCCACTAAGCACCATAATTGATTGCATAAATAATGTAATTTGGTCACAAGTTAAAAGGCCTATCAGTTATGAGAAATCTGGTATATCTCGCCCCCGACATAACTGTCACGTGGTGGAAGAGAAACCAGATGCTGTGGAGATTCATTTCAGGAATAACTCTATACTTGAAATCACTATTTTACAAATAGATGATCAGAATCCTTTAAGTGGCTCTGATGGTAATACTTTTAAGATTTCGCCTGGAAAGATAGCGAATATTTCCTTAGACGGCGATGTATTAACCATATCTCTCCACAAGGGGGATCATAAAATCCCTAAGGGGGGAGGCCACGCTCAATACCTCACAGGGATTGAGAGAGTTAAAGAGGATCTATTTATCCCTATACAAGAGCATGACCTTGGTAAAACCAAGTTTGCTAAATTAAACTTAAAACAGGAAACTAGCTATATAAGCGAAGGCTTATTAGCGCAGATAGCTGAACCTAAAGTGATTAAATATCTTTCTCCCCAAGACCACTGTGTCAACGGCCTGGATGACAGGTTTGAAAGCTATAACATCACAGCTAAGTGCTTATTATCTGTCTCTATAGGTAATAAGTCAGTGAAGCACCTGTTTTTAGTTTTAAATATTCCCCATAATCAAATTTACATTGGCAATGATATATTACATAGATATGCCATACAAATAGATTTGATTAACTCTTGCCTCTGGAGCAGGTTAAAGGGGGACCCTGAAGTATTTCAGGATGAAAATGCAGCCCTGAAATTACACCAGCAATTGCCATATGCTGTGAATATGCAGGTGTCTAGCGATGTTATAATTCCTGCTGGGGCTGATAAATTTCTTTTACCATTACAGGTAAAGAGAGGCCAGAAATTAAAAACTTCTGAAACACTAATTTGCCTCTCCCATGGAATACAAAATCTGGGTGTCACAATGGCCCACACTCCTTTGGAAAATATTGGAACTATTCCAATACATGTTATTGTGCATAACATGACCCCACAGGATATAAACTTATCCAAGGGGACTACCATAGGATATGCGCTGGAATCAAGTTATTACACTTTTGGATTCCAGAATAATGTAATTGGGCTAATACCTGAAGGATACTTAACTGAAGAACAATTAATAGAACAATCCTTTACATCTATGCCAGAGGGTCTATTTAATATTCAGTCTATTTATCCCTTCAGCTCAGAGGAAGGCATCTGTAAAATTGAAGAAGCCTCTCTAGTGTTTGATCAGCCGATCAAACAGCAAGATTACCCCAATACCCAGAGTCATGGGGGCAATGTAAATTATAATCAAGGGGATCTCACCTCTAGGGCTGAAAGAAGCCTATGAAATAGGACAGCCTGAAATCTTTCCAGGATTTCAGCAAATAGTCGAAGAGCAAATATCCTTAGCTAATGGCTGTTCCAGCGATGATGAACGCCAACTGCTGCGAGAACTCCTGATGGAGTACAAGGATATTTTTGCTAGGGATTCTTATGACTGTGGTATTACAGACTTGCACATTGCAAGAATACAAACAGATCCCAATGCACCACCTGTATTTGTTAAACAATACAGACGTCCTTTAGCCTCATATGATTCTCTTGCAGAAATCATAAGGAACTTGGAAGAAAGAGGTATTATCAGACAGGTGTACAGTTCTTACAACAATCCTATTCTAGGTGTTCTTAAGCCCAATGGACAATGGCATTTGTGTGCTGACTTAAGGCAGCTAAACAAACGAGTGTACATGTCTGGCTGGCCTGTACCCTACATTGACCAATGCCTAGCACAGATGCATGGATCCAAAATATTCACTGCCATTGATTGCGCACAGGGATATTGGACCATCAAGGTACATGAGGAGGACCAGTATAAGCTGGCATTCTCCTTCCAAAATGTCCAGTATGCATTTCAGAGACTTCCTTTTGGATACATAAATTCTGGACATGAATTTGCTGTATTCATGCATAAGGCTATGCCTGACGCACTGGAAAGGGGGACCTTATCTTATGTTGATGATGTTTTAATCAAAAGCACAGACTTTGAAAAACACATCGCAGAGCTTAAACACGTCCTCAGTCAACTTAAAAGGGCAAGTGTCAAATTATCCCTACAAAAAGCTCAATGGTGCCGCACTCGTGTAAACTTCTTAGGACATGAAGTTACTTCTGAAGGGCTAAATCCTCAGAAGAAAAAGGTGGAAGCTATAGTAAATTCTAAAAACCCAACTAACTTAAAGGCATTGAGATCCTTCCTGGGTATGACAAATTATTCTCGCAAATTCATTGATAATTATGCAGAGTTAGCTAAACCACTACTACTTCTTCTAAAGAAGGATGTGAAATGGCACTGGAATGAGTCTCAAGAGACAGCCATCAAAGAGCTGAAGAGAAAACTCACTCAAGCACCTTGCTTAGCGTACCCTGAAGGTGGAAAACCTTTCTTCTTAGAGACAGGTTACACAAATGTAAGCATGAGCGCTGTTTTATACCAAAAGCATGATAATTTAAGCAAAGCCATTGCTTATGCGAGCAAAACTCTATCCCCAGTAGAAATAAAATTTAGCAATTGCGAAAAAGCCCTCTTATCTACTGTATGGGCTCTACAAAATTTCCGCAGCTATATACAGGGCGAGAAAATTATTGTAGAAACGGCCCACCAACCTGTGCTATATTTGCAAAGTGAGAGAATAAGAGATGGGAATTTGTCAAATAGCCGCATAACAGCGTGGACTCTTTCCTTACAAGGCTGGCCCTTAGAAATTCGCTATAAGCAGAATAAAAAGAATCCAGTCGCACAGGGGCTCGCTGAGCTCCACAACTGTACCGCTAAGGTTACTGGGGAAGAATTATCAGAAGATGATTTCCTGGAGGAACAATTGCTTTCCCCATATAAAATGTACAATGAGGACCATTGTCAAACATTACCTTGGGTATATGTTGATGGTTGTTCTTACCATGCCACTATTGATAATGAGTGCAGACTAGTCGCTGGCATTGGTATAACTTGGGCAAATGGATTCTCAAATATATCTATAGGTTTTAACATTGGACCAAGATCCAGTCAAGTTGCAGAACTCACTGCTATTCTAAAAACCATTGAAATGGCTATTGAACATGGTATTCATGAATTTGTAATCATAACTGACTCAAATTATGTGCGTGACAGTTTTGTTGAATACCTGCCAACTTGGAAAAGAAATGGCATGCAGAAAAGCAATAAAAAACCAGTCAAGCATGGCAAGTTGTTCTGCGAGATTGATAATCTGGTGGTATCCAATTATTTAACCATACACTGGAAAAAGACCAAGGGTCATTCCAGGGTTCTAGGTCCTGATAAGGAAGGCAATTACCTTGCGGATTCATTAGCCAAACAAGGAGCCATAACTGGAGAACTCCTAAATATTGACCACTTAATGGGTGCAATTCAGGTAGAAGCCATTACCAGAAACCAGGCAAAACAGAGTGAGCCTAACTTGGTACAATGGAGTCAGAATTCTCCTAGTGAGGACCTGAACACTAGTCAAAAAGAAGACCCCATTGTAGGCATCTTCTATAAACATATAGAAGATCCTGAGAGCAACCCCATCTCAAAAGATGATTGTATTGGCAAAGAAGATCTTAGAATCTTAACGAAGTCCAGATCACAATTCAAGTTACAGGATGGTTTGTTAATTAGAACCTCCAAAACTGGCATCCAGCAGTGGGTAGTACCCACTAAATTCAGAGGTCTAATGCTTCAACATGCCCATGATGCTCCCACATCTGGTCATCGTGGTGCCAAACTCACGTATGAAATATTGCGTGATTATGCTTTTTGGCCACACATGTTGAAAGATGTTCAAACCTACTGTCAAGTGTGTTTAATCTGTCCACAGTTCCAACCCACTGCGCCAACGCATAGAGCACCATTGCAGAAAAGGGGGATGGTAATGCCATGGTCAGATATACAAATTGATTTTATTGGTCCAGTAACTAGGTCATCAAGAGGTAACAAATACATGTTAACAGTGACATGCCTGTTCACTAAATGGGTAGAGTGCATCAGTGCACCTAACAATAGTGCTGAAACATGTGCAGCATTGCTCATCAACCACGTGTTTTCCAGATTTGGTTTACCCCAAAGAATCGAATCCGATCAGGGAACCCACTTCACTAGCGAAGTGATGACCAAAATGTGGAAAATACTAAGGGTCAAAAGAAAGCTCCATATTGCTTATAGAGCTGCCTCTAGTGGTGGTGTAGAGCGTTACAACCAGTCCATTGTGAAAATCCTCAAAAGTTTGTGAATGAAACGGGTAAAGACTGGGATGTAAAATTACCTCTAGTACTAAAGGCATTAAGATCAACTCCAAGTAGTGCTACTAAGATGAAGATGGATCCGGAAGAAAGAAGATTGAAGATGCCGCTTGATAGAAGACTTCAGCCGGATGATGGATCTCTTCAGCCCCCACTTGGATCAAGACTTCAGCCAGATGATGGATCTCTTCAGCGCCCGCTTGGATCAAGACTTCAGCCCGATGATGGACCTCTTCAGCCCCCGCTTGGGCTTGGATGAAGATTTTGGAGCCTCTTCTGGACGGATTTTTTTATTTTGGGGGGCTTTGTTATTTTATTAGGGGGCTTAGAGTAGGTGTAATTAGCTTAAAATTGTTGTAATATTTTTATAATGTTTGTAAATTATTTTTTTATTTTTTGTAACTTAGTTCTTTTTTTATTTTTTGTACTTTAGTTAGTTTATTTAATTGTATTTATTTGTAGGTATTTGTATGTATTTAATTTATTTATTGATAGTGTAGTGTTAGGTTTAATTGTAACTTAGGTTAGGATTTATTTTACAGGTAATGTTGTAATTATTTTAACTAGGTAACTATTAAATAGTTATTAACTATTTAATAGCTATTGTACCTGGTTAAAATAAATACAAAGTTGCCTGTAAAATAAATATTAATCCTAAAATAGCTACAATATAATTATAATTTATATTGTAGCTATATTAGGGTTTATTTTACAGGTAAGTATTTAGCTTTAAATAGGAATACTTTATTTAATAAGAGTTAATTTATTTCGTTAGAATAAAATTATATTTAACTTAGGGGGGTGTTAGGGTTAGACTTAGCTTTAGGGGTTAATAAATGTAATAGAGTAGCGGTGAGGTCCGGTCGGCAGATTAAGGGTTAATAATTGTAGGTAGGTGGCGGCGACGTTGGGAGCGGCAGATTAGGGGTTAATAAATATAATATAGGGGTCGGCGGTGTTAGGGGCAGCAGATTAGGGGTACATAGGGATAATGTAGGTTGCGGCGGTGTACGGAGCGGCAGATTAGGGGTTAATAATAATATGCAGGGGTCAGCGATAGCGGGGGCAGCAGATTAGGGGTTAATAAGTGTAAGGTTAGGGGTGTTTAGACTCGGGGTACATGTTAGGGTGTTAGGTGCAGACTTAGGAAGTGTTTCCTCATAGGAAACAATCGGGCTGCGTTAGGAGCTGAACGCTGCTTTTTTGCAGGTGTTAGGTTTTTTGTCAGCTCAAACTGCCCCATTGTTTCCTATCGGGGAATCGTGCACGAGCACGTCTTTTAAGCTGGCCGCGTCCGTAAGCACCGCTGGTATTTAGAGTTTCAGTGGCGGTAAATTATGCTCTACGCTCCCTTTTTGGAGCCTAACGCAGCCTTTCTGTCAACTCTAAATACCAGTGGTATTTAAAAGGTGCGGGGAAAAAAAGCATGCGTAGCTAACGCACCCCTTTGGCCGCAGAACTCTAAATATAGCGGATACTTTATACCTCTATGATTATATTATATCTAAACCTCTGAAGACTGCCCCCTTATTTCAGTTCTTTTGACAGACTTGCATTTTAGCCAATCAGTGCTGACTCATTAATAACGTCACAGGAGTGAGCACAATGTTGTCTATATGGCACACATGAACTGGTGCTAATTGTGAAAAACTGTCAAAATGCACTGAGATAAGAGGCGGACTTCAAGAGTGTAGAAATTAGCATATGAGTCTACCCAGGTTTTGATTTAAACAAAAAATACCAAGAAAACATAGCAAATTTGATTGTAAAAGTAAATTGGAAAGTTGTGTAAAATTGCATTCCCTATCTGAATCAGGAAAGTTTAATTGACTAGACTGTTCTTTTAACATTATATGTTCAGTCTGAATCATAAACCAAAAGATATGTGTTTTATGTCCCTTTAAATGTTAAAGGATAATATAGTAATTTCAAGTATATAGTATAAATAATCTTATACTATATACTTGAAATATTAATTTGATCATATTTTAAAACAGTTTGAACTATCATACGTTTTTATTAAAAGTGCTGCTTCAATGTATATTGATTTTAAAACTAAAGTATTGGATTATTTATTTATTTTTCCATATATGTTTCTGAACTCATACCATGTTCTGTTGCCCTGTTTCTGTTTATCCTATGTAAGGCTTTGTTTTTGGTACCACAAAGACCAGATCTGTGACACTTGTGTATACTTTTGATACCTTTTGATACCTATTAATCACTACTTTGATGTGTCACCTTTTTAATTTTGCTAATTGTCAATGATCTTTAGAAATGTCAGCCATTACAAAACAACTAAATCTTTCATGGAGGCCACAAGCAGAAATGCCTCTGTTTAAAGTCTTTGTGTTCTTTCAAGCATTTGCCTGCCAGATCAATATGGCAGTGTTTCTCAACTCCAGTCCTTTAAGTACCCTTAACAGGCCAGATTTTCATGATATCTTCACTAGAGCACAGGTGAAATAATTTGCTGATGATTAAGAGCAGGTTAATAACCATGGTTACTGAGCAACTGATTATTTCAAATGTGTTCTAGCTCAGATATCATGAAAATCTGGCCTGTTAGGGGTACTTGAGGACTGGATTTGTGACTCACCGGGAGCTCTGGTCTCGGCAAACACAGAGAGTAACCACTTTCATCTCAGCGACCCACGTGGAGAGACACCAAGACTCAAATCCTCCTGCTACTGCCTGCAGCTTCCCCAAGGTGCACACATCTGCAAGCTGCCAGGATTTAAAGGGACCGTGTCCTAATTACCGGAACTACCACCTGGAGGATTTAGGTGTGGGAGTTCCTATAAAAGCTCACTCTGACCTTCACTCTTATTGCCTTTCAACCAGTAATCCCCTTGAGAAAAATTGTGGCTTTTGCATTCTACTGACTTAATGGAAAATAGGGTTGGTCTTCAATTTTTTCCAGGGATCCCCTCCAGCCATGATCTGTTCTTGAAAATACTGATCTTGAACCTCGATAACTGGGTCCTGAATGAAACATATGCCAGATAAGTGCATTCTATCCCATTCTACTCTGTAGTGAAGAAAACCACAGACTGAGACACTTGACTTCAAGTCTATTGCAACTATGTTGGTTATTTCAACCGGCCAAATGCAGGGAACTGTTCCACTTGCAATAACCTACTGGTGGAAACCAGTTGATCAGCCTTCTACATCTGTTACTGAAAATACATTTTAAAACCAACATGTCCAGAGGACTGGTCCTTCAACTGCAACCTATTATGGGAAAATATTGAACAGTCTTCTGCTCTTTTTCTTAATGATAGATGTTATCTGTCCTAGCAAACAACCAATGACGTCTCAAGCTATGTATAGTTGGTTATAAGTAGGTTGCAGTGTCCATTAATCTAATCTGTGGATTTAGTTGAAAATATAAAAGTAGCACAATGTCTCCACTTGTATCATAATTTTGACATTTACCTATTTATTAACATACTAGTCCTAAAGCCCGTGTACACGGGCCATTTTTTGCAGTACAGCGGTTCCACCCCTTGCTCTCTCTCTATCCCACCTCTATTTTGCTCTCTCTGTCCCCTCTCTTTTGCTCTCTCTCTCCCCCCTCTCTTTTGCTCTCTCCCCCTCTTTTTTTCTCCCTCTCTTTTGCTCTCACCCCCTCTCTTTTGCTCTCTCCCCCTCTCTTTTGCTCTCTCTAACCCCCCTCTTTTACTCTCTTTCCCCCGTTTTTTGGCTCTCTTCCCCTTCTCTTTTGCTGTCTCTCCCCCTCTCTTTTGCTCTCTCTATCCCTCCTCTCTTTTGCTCTCTCTCTCTCCCTCTCTTTTGCTCTCTCTCTCTCCTCTCTTTTGTTCTCTCTATCCCCATCTTTTGCTCTCTCTATCCCCCCATCTTTTGCTCTCTCTCTCCCCCTCTTTTTCTCTCTCTATCCCCCCTCTTTTGCTCTCTCTATCGCCCCTCTTTTGCTCTCTCTCTCCCCCCTTTCTTTTGCTCTCTCCCCCTCTCTTTTGCCGTCTCTCCCCCTCTTTTGCTCTCTCTATCCCCCCTCTTTTGCTCTCTCTCTCCCCTTTATTTTGCTGTTTCTCTCCCTCTCTTTTGCTGTCTCTCTCCTGCTCTCTTTTGCTCTCTCTAACCCCCCTCTTTTACTCTCTCTCTCACCTTTTTTTGCTCTCTCCCCTTTATTTTGTTGTCTCTCTCCCTCTCTTTTGCTCTCTATCCCCCTCTTTTGCTCTCTCTATCCCCCGTCTTTTGCTCTCTCTCTATCCCCCCTCTTTGAGCTCTCTCTTTCCTGGCCACATGGCCCCGCCCACATCACACCCGCCCCCGCCCTGTCATGCCTGGTCCCGCCCCCTGCCATGCCCGGTCGGCCCCAGATGCCAGGAGGTTAGTCTGTTGAAGGACAGGTGTGTTTGTCCTCTCGCAGTCTGTACTGCGCATGCCAGCTTCGGACAAACACACTTGGCCTTTTTATATTATAGGACTAGTCCTAAAGCCGGTTCACATGGGCCATTCCCCCCCCCCCTCTTTTGCTCTCTCTCTCTCCCCCTCTCTTTTGTTCCTTTCTCTCTATCCCCCATCTTTTGCTCTCTCTATCCCCCATCTTTTGCTCTCTCTCCCCCCTCTTTTTCACTCTCTATCCCCCCTCTTTTTCTCTCTCTATCCCCCCTCTTTTGCTCGTTCTATCCCCCCTATTTAGCTTCTTCTCTCCCCCCTTTCTTTTGCTCTCTCCCCCTCTCTTTTGCCGTCTCTCTTCCTCTCTTTGGCTCTCTCTATCCCCCTCTTTTGCTCTCTCTCTCTCCCCTTTATTTTGCTATTTCTCTCCCTCTCTTTTGCTGTCTCTTTCCCCCTCTCTTTTGTTCTATCTCTCCCCCTCTCTTTTGCTCTCTAACCCCCCTCTTTTACTCTCTCTCTCCCCTCTTTTTTGCTCTCTCTCTCCCCCTCTCTTTTGCTCTCTCCCCCCTCTCTTTTGTTCTCTCTATCCCCCCTTTTTTGCTCTCTCTATCCCCCATATTTTGCTCTCTCTCTCCCCCTCTCTTTTGCTCTCTCTCCCCCTCTCTTTTGTTCTCTCTACCCCCCTTTTTTGCTCTCTCTATCCCCCATCTTTTGCTCTCTCTCAACCCCCTCTCTTTTGCTCTCTCCCCCTCTTTTGCTATCTCTCTCTCCCTTTTGCTTTCTCTCCCCCCCCTCTCTTTTGCACTCTCCCCCTCTCTTTTGCTCTCTATCTCCCCTCTTTTGCTCTCTCTCTCTCCCCTTTCATTTGCTCTCCCCCTCTCTTTCTGACTCTATCCCCCTCTTTTGCTCTCTCTATCCCCCCTCTTTTGAGCTCTCTCTTTCCTGGCCACACGTCCCCGCCTACATCACATCCGGCCCCGCCCTGTCATGCATGGCCCCGCCCCTGTCACGCCCGGTCGGCCCCAGATGCCAGGAGGTTAGTCTGTTGAAGGACAGGTGTGTTTGTCCTTGCACAGTCTGTACTGTGCATGACAGCTTCGGACAAACACATTTGGCCTTTTATATTATAGGACTAGTCCTAAAGGCCATTCACACGGGCCATTTTTTGCAGTACAGTGGTCCTACCCCTTGCTCTCTCCCCCTGTCTTTTGTGCTCTCTCCCCCTCTCTTTTGCGCTCTCTCTCGCTCCACCTCTCTTTTGCTCTCTCTCTCCCCCTCTCTTTTGCTCTCTCCCCCCCCTCTTTTGCTCTCTCCCCCCCCTCTTTTTTGCTCTCTCTCCCCCTCTCTTTTGTGCTCTCTCCCCCTCTCTTTTGTGCTCTCTCCCCCTCTCTTTTGCGCTCTCTCCCCCTCTCTTTTGCGCTCTATACCCCTCTCTTTTGCGTTCTCTCTCACTCCACCTCTCTTTTGCTCTCTCTCCCCCCTCTCTTTTGCCCCCTCTCTCCCCCTCTTTTGCTCCCTCTCTCCCCCTATCTTTTGCTTTCTCTCCCCCTCTCTTTTGCTCTCTCTCATCCTCTCTTTTGTGCTCTCCCCCTCTTTTACGCTCTCTCTCACCCCTCTCTTTTGCATTCTCTCTTTTGCGCTCTCTTCCCCCCCTCTTTTGCACGCTCTCTCTCCCCCTCTCTTTTGCGCTCTCTCTCCCCCTCTCTTTTGCGCTCTCTCTCCCCCTCTCTTTTGCGCTCTCTCTCTCCCCCCCTCTCTTTTGCGCTCTCTCCCCCCCCCTCTCTTTTGTGTTCTCTCCCCCTCTCTTGTTTTCTTCCCCCCTCTTTTTTGCTCTCTCTCCCCCTCTCTTTTGCACTCTCTTTCCCCGCTTTATTTTACGCTCTCTCTCTCCCCACTCTCTTTTGCATTATCTCTATCTTTTGCGCGCTCTCTCTCCCTCTCTCTTTTGCGTGCTCTGTCTCCCCCTCTCTTTTGCGCTCTCTCTCCCCCTCTCTTTTGCGCTCTCTCTCCCCCTCTCTTTTGCGTCTCTCTCTCCCCCCCTTTTGTTTGTGCTCTCTCTCTCCCCCCTCTCTTTTGCTCTCTCTCCTTTTTTTTGCTCTCTCTCTCCCCCTCTCTTTTGCTCTGTCTCTCTCCCCTCTCTTTTGCTCTCTCTCCATCCCTCTCTTTTGCTCTCTCTTCTCCCTCTTTATTGCTCTCTCTCCCCCCCCTCTCTTTTGCTCTCTCTCACCCCTCTCTTTTGCTCTCTCTCCCCCCTCTCTTTTTCTCTCCTCTCCCCCCCTCTCTTTTTGTCTCTCTTCCCTCTATTTTGCTCTTTCCCCTCTCTTTTGCTCATTCCCCTCTATTTTGCTTTTTCTCCCCCCTCTCTTCTGCACTTTCCCCTCTCTTCTGATCTTCCCCCTCTCTTTAGCTCTTTCCTATCTCTTTTTGTCTCTCTTTCTATTTCTCTCCCCTCTCTTGCGCCAACCGTGCCCCGTCACGCCCTGACCACGCCCGCACTCCTACCCGGCCACGCCCACTCTCCTGCCCGGCCATGCTCCCACCCGGCCACGCCTACTTTTGCCACAACAGCATGTCAGGTGAGGCCAAGTGCATTTGTCTTCATGCTGTCTCTACTGCGCATGACAGCTTCGGACAAACACACTTGGCCTTTTATATAATAGGATAGTAAGATAATTTTACATTCAGCGAAATAACTATAGAATCTGTTTACAGTAATAAAGTTGTGTGGCTTGGGAGGCATTCAATTGTTAAATTAAATATCTGTGAAATGATTGGTTGCTGCAATGTATAAATATATTGACTCTTATTTTGCAACATATTCTGTGAGTAAGCTTGAAACGTATATGAATTGATTATTTGTTTTATCCCTCTATGTGATTTATGCATTCTGCAACAAAATGTATGATTGTAAAACAAGAATGAAGGTGTTTGTTGTGTGTTGTTGTATGTCTGAAAAGCAAACACAGTGGAAGTATATAATGTTTCTAAGGAAAAAGAAGATAAAGAATTTATTTTATGTATTAATTAAAGGAACAGTAAAGTCAGAATTAAACTTTAATGATTGGGCATGTAATTTTGAACAACTTTACAATTTACAATTTGCTTTGTTCTCTTGGTATTCTTAGTTGAAAGCTAAACCTAGGTAGGCTCATATGCTAATTTCTAAGTCCTTGAAGGCCGCCTCTTATCTGAATGCATTTGACAGTTTTTTTCCAGCTAGAGGGCTTTAGTTAATGTGTGCCATATAGATAACATTGTGCTCACTCCCATGAAGTTATTTAAAGGGACAGTCTTGTCAAAATCAGACTTTCATGATTCAGATAGGGGATGCAATTTTAAACAACTTACCAATTCACTTTTATCATCAAATTTGCTTTGCTCTCTTGGTATTCTTTGTTGAAAGCTAAACCTAGCTAGGCTCATATGCTAATTTCTAAGCCCCTTTTCCATCTAAAGGAGAGGTGAGTCCATGGCTTCATTCATTACTAGTGGGAATTAAGAACCTGGCCACCAGGAGGAGGCAAAGACACCCCAGCCAAAGGCTTAAATACCTCCCCAACTCCCCTCATCCCCCAGTCATCCTTTGCCTTTTGTCACAGGAGGTGGCAGAGAGGTGCCGGAATATCGGAGGTCTCTTATGAGGAGTTCTACCCTTCGCTATGGGATAGGAGTTTAAGTAGCCCTTTAAGTTTCTCAACTTGAGGGCCTGGGTGAACGTTAGAGTCCGGAGATGCAGGGGGAGCTTCCCTTTGCGACACCATCCCGACTCATATTAACAGATCCTTTAGCAATCGGCTTTGACGAGTTTCGCAGATTGCATTCTTCTCTCAAGTCCATGTCAAGAGCGCCTGCAATGATACATTTTGCCCATAAAATACAGTGTAATGGGTAACCTTATCTAAAACTGTACCTAGGGTTGCCAGCTGGGCTCCATAAAAATACCGTACATAGCTGGGTTCACAATATGTCCCTCCAAAAGCGCAACCTTAGTCCCCACCCTTGATCCCACCACATATGTTTTTCACAACTAAACAGTTATGTTATCTCCTTGGTTGCAAGTAACACATGTACGTAGTAGTGATGTGACCCTAATGCATAAAGGCCCAGAAGGCCCTTTACATGTAGGTGACAGGGGTATTTAAGTGTCCAGTATTTTAGTACAGATTGTACTGGACAGCCTGCTAAAATACTGGACACCCTGGGCACGATCAAATATACAGAGCAGGTTTCGGCGCAAGCGTGGGAACCTGCGCCGCCCGTAATTTCACCTCGCACATCGGGGTATTACATATACCCCGCCGGCAGTTCATAAAAGTGCCGTAAGTCAGATAAACTAGCAATGTCCAGAAATTAGCGTAGTGAGTTACGGCACTTTAGAAACTGCCGGCGCCTAAGAAAAGTAAAGAAAATAACAAATCTCCCGTAAAAGTCTAACATGCCTCTCAAAAATAAGCCCGACACGTAAAACCCATATATCCGCAATCCCCCCTCTCATTACTAATATTAAATGTATTAACCCCTAGACCGACAACCCCCCACAACGCAATATGCCTATTTAAAATATTAACCCCTATATCCGCCATCAAACCCACACCGCAAGTAATAACTCAATTATTAACCCCTAAACCGCCATAGCCCACAACGCAATAAACCTATTCTAGTATTAACCCCTAAACCGCCATAGCCCACAACGCAATAAACCTATTCTAGTATTAACCCCTAAACCGCCATAGCCCACATAGCCTATTAAATGTATTAACCCCTAATCTGCCGCCGCCAACGTCGCCGCCACTATAATAAAGTTATTAACCCCTAAACCTAAGTCTAACCCTAACACCCCCCTAACTTAAATATTATTTAAATAAATCTAAATAAATTTACTATTATTAACTAAATTATTCCTATTTAAAACTAAATACTTACCTATAAAATAAACCCTAAGATAGCTACAATATAATAAATAATTACATTGTAGCTATTTTAAGATTTATTTTTATTTTACAGACAAGTTTGTATTTATTTTAACTAGGTAGAATAGTTATTAAATAGTTATTAACTATTTAATAGCTACCTAGTTAAAATAAATACAAATTTACCTGTAAAATAAATACTAACCTAAGTTACAATTACACCTAACACTACACTATCATTAAATAAATTAAATTAATTAACTACAATTACCTAAAATTAAATACGATTAAATAAAATAAAGTACAAAAACAAACACTAAATTACAGAAAATAAAAAAAATGACAAGAAGTTTATAAACTAATTACACCTAATCTAAGCCCCCTAATAAAATAAAAACAAAAACAAAATAATAAAATGCCCTACCCTATACTAAATTACAAATAGCCCTTAAAAGGGCTTTTTGCGGGGCATTGCCCCAAAGTAATCAGCTCTTTTACCTGTAAAAAAAGAAATACAACCCCCCAACATTAAAACCCACCACCCACACCCCCAACCTTACTCTAAAACCCACCCAATCCCCCCTTAAAAAAAACTAACACTAACCCCTTGAAGATCACCCTACCTTGAGCGGTCTTCACCCAGCCGGGCAGAAGTCTTCATCGAATCCGGGCAGAAGAGGTCCTCCAGACGGGCAGAAGTCTTCATCCAAGCGGCATCTTCTATCTTCTTCCATCCGACGAGGAGCGGCTCCATCTTGAAGACATCCGGCGCAGAGCATCCTCTTCTTTGGCATTTTCAGGAGTTACGGTTCTCCCATACTCAGCGCAAGGCCTGCTACGGCTGCCTTTTATGGCGAGGTAAAAATGGAGTAAGATTTCTCCATTTTGCCACGTAAGGCCTTGCGCTGGATATTGGATACCGATTTACGACGCGGTCCCATGTTAGCCTATGGGAGTAATAATTGCGAGCGATGAGTTAAATATATACGCGTGTAACTTGTATGCTACGCCGTATATGTAATACCAAAATCGGGTAAAATCTGGCGCCGGAGGATTTTGCGGGCGACACTGCATATGTAATGGAGGCCCCTATTTGTATGGTTCAGATTAACTATAATTAATATAAAATTGATACAGACATAAAAGCTTCTAAATGTGGGGAATCTACTATTAAAGAGACACTAGACACTTATACACTAGATTTGTCTTTGCAAATGTATAATTTTGCTTATTTTTAAATAACATTGCGCTGATTTTTAGACTCCTAACCAAGCCCCAAAGTTTTAGTAGTATACTGATGTATACCTCTTCCAGTCTGCTCCTGTTTGTGTAAAGGGTCTTTCTTCTACAAGATACGACGAGTCCACGGATTCATCCTTACTTGTGGGATATTATCCTCCTGCTAACATGAAGTGGCAAAGAGCACCACAGCAGAGCTGTATATATAGCTCTTCCCTTCCCTCCACCCCCAGTCATTCTCTTTGCCTATGCTAGTATTAGGAAGGGTAAAGTGAAAGAGGTGTTAAAATGATAGTTTTTAGTTTCTTCAATTAAGAAGTTTTTTATTTTAAAATGGTACTGGAGTACTATTTTTCTCAGGCAGGATATAGAAGAAGATTTCTGCTTTGAGGTTGATGATCTTAGCAAATGTCACTAAGATCCATGTTGGTTCCCACAGAGTTGCTGAGGAGTACAAGAGGAATCTTCAGTGTGGGGAACGTTTTCATGCTACAAGCAGCATTGAGGTATGTGCAGTCATTTATTTCTGAAGAGATTATGGTATATCAGAATTGGCTGACATAGTTCCCAGGTTGGGAAGGGGTAAGCAGTAGACCTATATATCAGGGTGGTACTGAAATCCTGTGTAAATTATCGTTGTTATAAATGCATCAAAGAAGATTCAGGGCTAATTGCAGCAGCATGGTTAAGACACTGGGGCAGCCTAACGTTTTTTATTATATAAAAGAGTTTTTATGGCTGGTTATGTTGCGTTGTACTGGGGGTTCACATGGCTATATTTTTAATGTTTTAAGTATATAACTCACATGGCTGGTTAAACCGCTTTCCATGCGGTTGTTGAGGCTGTTAGCACATCGTTCATGATGGGCGGGGTCTCATTTTCGTGCTTCAAATGCGCAGTTAGTTTCTGGAGAGAAAGCAGCAGCCATCAGCTCCGGTTGGGCCCAGACTTAGGGGTTATTTTCCGGAGCGATATCGGATCGTTTGTCAATTCCCTGGGGGCAGGTAGGCACCACAGCAGAGCTGTGGCGAGGTGCAGGGGCATTTTTTTAATATTTTTGTCCATAACGTTTTTGCCTTCATTTAACCTGTACTAGAGGTTTCATTTGCCCTTTTTACTTGTGGTGCAATATCTGACTGCAATATAGGATACATGCAATTTAAATTGAGCAGTTTAATAACTTATTAAGCAAATTTGGAAAAAAGTGTGCGCTTTTTTATTTCTTAAAGGCGCAGTACCCGTTTTTGCTGAAGTTGTTTTCATCAACATAATAAAGTGTTTAACAACTTGTGTGGTTATTACTAGCCTGTTCAACATGTTTGACATTGAAGAAAGTCAGTGTTCTATGTGTTTAGCAGCCATTGTGGAACCCCCCTCTTACATTGTGTCCTTCTTGTACTGAAAGGGCCTTACACTGTAAAGAACATATTTTAGGGTGTCTAAGGATGATTCTCAGTCTGAAGAGAATCAGGATATGCCATCCAATTCTCCCCAAGTGTCAAAACCTTTAACGCCCACTCAAGCGACGCCAAGTACTTTTAGTGCATCTAATTCTTTTATTCTGCAAGATATGGCTGCAGTTATGTCAACTACCCTTACAGAGGTATTATCTAAACTGCCAGTTTTGCAGGGTAAACGCAGTAGGCCAGGTATTAATGTAAATACTGAATCCTCTGATGCCTTATTGGCCATTTCCGATGTGCCCTCTCAGTGCTCTGATTTGGGGGTTAAGGAATTGCTGTCTGAGGGAGAACTTTCAGAATCAGGAAATGTGTTGCCTCAGACAGATTCGGACGTCACGTCATTTAAATTTAAACTTGAACACCTCCGTCTGTTGCTCAGGGAGGTTTTAGCGATGCTGGATGATTGTGACCCTATTACAATTCCTTCAGAAAAATTGTGTAATATGGACAAATATCTAGAGGTGCCTACTTACACTGATGTTTTTCCGGTTACTAAAAGAATTTTGGAAATTGTTAAAAAGGAATGGGATAGGCCAGGTATACCGTTTTCTCCCCCTCCTAACTTTAAGAGAATGTTTCCTATATCAGACACCATGCGGGACTCTTGGCAAATGATCCCTAAGGTGGAGGGAGCAATATCTACTCTAGCTAAGCGTACAACTATACGTATTGAGGACAGTTGTGCTTTCATAGACCCTATGGATAAAAAATTAGAAGGCTTTCTAAAGAAGTTATTTGTTCACCAGGGTTTTTTTTACAGCCTACAGCCTGCATTGTTCCAGTAACTACTGCAGCTGCTTTCTGGTTTGACGCCCTGGAAGAGTCTCTGAAGGTCGAGACGCCTTTAGAGGACATTTTAGATAGAATTAACCCCTTAAGGACCAGCGACGTACCCTGTATGTCACTGGCCTTTTTTTGGGACTCGATTGTTTTATAGCGCGGTCTTGCCACCAGCGTTGAGACTGCTCTATTCCACAAAGCCTGCTGGAGGGAGGGCATTAATAGCATGTTTTTGCTAGACTTGTGGTATTATTTCCTGAAAAAACCCTTAACGACCAGTGACATACAGAGTACATTGTGGTCATTAAGGGGTTAAGGCTCTTAAGCTAGCCAATTCCTTTATCACAGATGCTGCTTTTCAAATTGCTAAATTAGCGGCGAAAAACGCAGGCTTTGCCATTCTGGCGCGCAGAGCGTTATGGCTGAAATCGTGGTCTGCTGATGGTGTCATCTAAATCTTGGCTTTTAGCTATTCCTTTCAAGGGTAAGACCCTATTCGAGCCTGAATTGAAGGAAATCATTTCTGACATTACTGGAGGTAAGGGTCACGCCCTACCCCAGGACAAGTCTCTTAAGATGAGGGGTAAACTAAATAATTTTCGTTCCTTTCGAAATTTTAAGGGAGTACCCTCTGCTTCCTCTTCCTCCACTTAGCAGGAAGGGAATTTTGCTCAATCCAAGTCTGTCTGGAGACCTAACCAGGCCTGGAATAAAGGTAAACAAGCCAAGAAGCCCGCTGCTGCTAACAAGACAGCATGAAGGGGCAGCCCCGGATCCGGGACCAGATTTAGTAGGGGGAAGACTTTCTCTCTTTGCTCAGGCTTGGGCAAGAGATGTTCAGGATCCCTGGGAATTGGAAATTGTGACCCAAGGGTATCAGCTGGAATTCAGGGATTTTCTCCCACGAGGGAGATTTCATCTTTCACGTTTGTCTGTAGACCAGACAAAAAAGAGAGGCGTTCTTATGCTGTGTAAAAGACCTCTATACCATGGGAGTAATTTGCCCAGTTCCAAAACAGGAACGGGGCAGGGGTTTTAATCAAATCTGTTCGTGGTTCCCAAGAAAGAGGGAACTTTCAGACCAATCTTAGATCTCAAATGTCTAAACAAACTTCTCAGAGTCCCATTGTTCAAGATGGTGACTATACCAACAATTTTACCAATGATCCAGGAGGGTCAATACATGACCACCGTGGACCTGAAGGATGCATACCTTCACATTCCTATCCACAAGGATCATCATCAGTTTCTAAGGTTTGCCTTTCTGGACAAACATTATCAGTTTGTGTCTCTTCCCTTCGGGTTGGCCACAGCTCCCAGAATCTTCACAAAGGTGCTAGGGTTCCTTCTAGTGGTTCTCAGACCGCGGGGCATAGCAGTGGCGCCCTATCTGGACGATATTTTGATCCAGGCGTCAACTTATCATCTGACCAGATCTCACACGGACATCGTGTTGTCATTCCTAAGAACTCACGGTTGGAAAGTGAATATAGAAAAGAGTTCACTAGTTCCACAAACAAGAGTTCCATTCTTGGGAACTCCGATAGACTCGGTAGAAATGAAAATTTTTCTGACGGAGGTCAGAAAATCAAAAATTCTAAATACTTGCCGAGCACTTCAGTCCATTCCTCGGCCATCAGTGGCTGAGTGTATGGAGGTCATTGGATTAATGGTAGCGGCAATGGACATCATTCCGTTTGCTCGCTTTCATCTCAGACCACTGCAGCTGTGCATGCTCAGACAGTGGAATGGGGATTATGCAAATTTATCTCCTTAGATAAATCTGGATTAAGGGACCAGAGACTCTGTTCTTTGGTGGTTGTCACAGGATCATCTGTCCCAGGGAATGTGCTTCCACAGGCCATCATGGGTAATAGTGACAACGGACGCCAGCCTCGTGGGCTGGGGTGCAGTCTGGAATTCCCTGAAGGCTCAGGGTGTTTGGACTCAGGTGGAGTCTCTACTTCCAATCAATATTCTGGAACTGAGAGCAATATTCAATGAGCTTCAGGCGTGGCCTCAGTTGGCTTTGGCCAAATTCATAAGATTCCAGTCGGACATTATCAATCAGCATATATCAATCATCAAGGGGGAACAAGGAGTTCTCTAGCAATGATAGAGGTTTGAAAGATAATCCGATGGGCGGAGGCTCACTCTTGCCATCTATCAGCAATCCATATCCCAGGAGTAGAGAACTGGGAGGCGGATTTACTAAGTCGTCAGACTTTTCATCCGGGGGAATGGGAACTCCATCCGGAGGTGTTTGCATCATTGATTCATCAATGGGGCAGACCGGAATTGGATCTGATGGCATCTCGACAGAATGCCAAGCTTCCACGTTACGGGTCCAGGTCAAGGGATCCCCAGGCTGTACTGATAGATGCTCTAGCAGTGCCTTGGTCGTTCAAACTGGCTTATGTGTTTCCACCATTTTCCCTCCTGCCTCATGTGATTGCAAGAATCAGACAGGAGATAGCTTCAGTGATACTAATAGCGCCTATGTGGCCACGCAGGACTTGGTATGCGGATTTAGTGGACATGTCCTCTCTGCCACCGTGGAAACTTCCATTGATACAGGACCTTCTCATTCAAGGTCCGTTCCAACATCCAAATCTAAATTCTCTGCAGCTGACTGCCTGGAGATTGAACACTTGATTTTATCTAAGCGGGGATTCTCTGAGTCGGTCATTGATACTTTGATTCAGGCACGCAAGCCTGTCACTAGAAAGATTTACCATAAGATATGGCGTAAATATCTTTATTGGTGCGAATCCAAGGGTTACTCATGGAGTAGGGTTAAGATTCCTAGAATTTTGTCCTTTCTCCAAGAAGGATTGGAGAAGGGATTGCCAGCTAGTTCCTTAAAGGGACAAATCTCGGCTTTGTCTATTTTACTACACAAGCGTCTGGCGGATGTTCCAGACGTTCAGTCTTTTTATCAGGCTTTAATCAGAATCAAGCCTGTGTTTAAACCTATTGCTCCGCCATGGAGTTTGAATTTAGTTCTCAATGTTCTTCAAGGGGTTCCGTTTGAACCCATGCATTCCATAGATATTAAGCTGTTATCTTGGAAAGTTTTGTTTTTGGTTGCTATCTCTTCTGCTCGAAGAATTTCTGAGCTTTCTGCGTTACAATGTGATTCACCTTATCTTATATTCCATTCTGATAAGGTGGTTTTGCGTACTAAACCTGGATTCCTTCCTAAGGTTGTTTCAAATAAGAATATTAATCAGGAAATTGTTGTTCCTTCCTTGTGTCCTAATCCTTCTTCTAAGAAGGAACGTCTGTTACACAACTTGGACGTGGTTCGTGCCTTGAAATTTTACTTACAAGCGACCAAGGATTACCGTCAAACATCTTCTCTATTTATTCTTTATTCTGGAAAGCGTAGGGATCAAAAAGCTACGGCTACCTCTCTTTCTTTTTGGCTGAAAAGCATCATCCGCCTAGCATATGAGACTGCTGGACAGCAGCATCCTGAAAAAATTACGGCTCATTCTACTAGAGCTGTGGCTTCCACATGGGCTTTTCAAAATGATGCTTCTGTTGAACAGATTTGTAAGGCTGCGACTTGATCCTCCCTTCATACTTTTTCCAAATTTGATACTTTTGCTTCTTCTGAGGCTATTTTTGGGAGAAAGGTTCTTCAAGCAGTGGTGCCTTCTGTTTAGGTATCTGTCTTGTCCCTCCCGTTCATCCATGTCCTGTTGCTTTGGTATTGTATCCCACAAGTAAGGATGAATCCGTGGACTCGTCGTATCTTGTAGAAGAAAAGGAAATTTATGCTTACCTGATAAATTGTTTTCTTATACGATACGACGAGTCCACGGCCCGCCCTGTTCTTTTTAAGAAAGAATTTATTTTATTTTTCAAAACTTCAGTCACCTTTGCACCTTTTAGCTTTTCCTTTCTCTTCCTATACCTTCGGTCGAATGACTGGGGGTGGAGGGAAGGGAGGAGCTATATATATACAGCTCTGCTGTGGTGCTCTTTGCCACTTCCTGTTAGCAGGAGGATAGTATCCCACAAGTAAGGATGAATCCATGGACTCGTCGTATCGTAGAAGAAATCATTTTATCAGGTAAGCATAAATTTCCTTTTTCATATGCAGAGGAAGGGGGAGTGTCTGCTCTTTTTCCTATAGAGCCACTTTCAGTGGGTGTTCCAACTAACCTTTTCAACAGAGCTAAACTGGGAGCTTCTAAGTAAGTTTTTAACCCCTTAACGACCAAGGACGTACGCCACACGTCCTCAAAAAAAAGACAGTTAATGACCGAGGATGTGTGGCGTACGTCCTTGGTCTGGAAAGCAGCTGGAGGCGATCCTGCTCGCTTCCAGCTGCTTTCCGGTTATTGCAGTGATGCCTCGATATGGAGGCATCCTGCAATAACCCCCCTTGGCCATCCGATGCAGAGAGAGCCACTCTGTGGCCCTCTCTGCACCGGACATCGGTGGCCGGTATCGTTGGTGGGTGGGAGCTTACGTGGGAGGCGGGTGGGCGGCCATCGGTGCTCAGTGTGGAGTGGAGGGGGGCGGGATCGGGGGCGGGAGCTACGGGAGCGCGCGCGTGCACGGGGGGTGGTGGGCGGGCGCGTGCACGGGGCGGGAGCGGGTGGGAACCGCTACACTACAGAAAAAAAAGGTTAAAAATTAAAAACACAATTACTGTAAAATATCATCTAAGGGACCTGGAAGGGGTTGGGGGTTGGTCTCGGTGGGGGGGGGAAGCTACACTACAGAAAAGGGATTTTTTTTTAAAAAAAAGGCACATTTTGTTACAAAACTGGGTACTGGCAGACAGCTGCCAGTACCCAAGATGGCGCCCATTATTGCAGAGGGGAAGGGTTAGAGAGCAGTTTGGTGGGGGATCAGTGAGGTTGGGGTCTAAGGGGGGATCCTACACATCAGCATATGTAAATATGCTTTTTTTTTTTTAAAAAAAAAGGGCCAAATACCTTTTATTTTAGTACTGGCAGAGTTTCTGCCAGTACTTAAGATGGCGGGGACAATTGTGGGGTGGGGGAGGGAAGAGAGCTGTTTGGGAGGGATCAGGGGGTCTGATGTTTCAGGTGGGAGGCTGAGCTCTACACTAAAGCTAAAATTAACCCTGCAAGCTCCCTACAAGCTACATAATTAACCCCTTCACTGCTAGCCATAATACACGTGTGATGCGCAGCGGCATTTAGAGGCCTTCTAATTACCAAAAAGCAATGCCAAAGCCATATATGTCTGCTATTTCTGAACAAAGTGGATCCCAGAGAAGCATTTACAACCATTTGTGCCATAATTGCAGAAGCTGTTTGTAAATAATTTCAGTGAGAAACCTAAAATTGAGAAAAAATTAACGTTTTTTTTAATTTGATCGCATTTGGCGGTGAAATGGTGGCATGAAATATACCAAAATTGGCCTAGATCAATACTTTGGGATGTCTACTAAAAAAAAATATATACATGTCAATGGATATTCAGAGATTCCTGAAAGATATCAGTGCTCTAATGTAACTATCGCCCCCCCTTCACTGCTGGGCATAATACACGTGTGGTGCGCAGTGGCATTTAGCGGCCTTCTAATGACCAAAAAGCAACACCAAAGTCATATATGTCTGCTATTTCTGAACAAAGGGGATCCCAGAGAAGAATTTACAACCATTTATGCCATAATTGCACAAGCTGTTTGTAAATAATTTAAGTTAGAAACCAAAAGTTTGTGAAAAAATTTGTGAAAAGTGAACGATTTTTTTGTATTTGATTGCATTTGACGGTGAAATGGTGGCATGAAATATACCAAAACGGGCCTAGATCAATACTTTGGGATGTCTACTAAAAAAAAATATATACATGTCAATGGATATTCAGAGATTCCTGAAAGATATCAGTGCTCTAATGTAACTATCGCTAATTTTGAAAAGAAATGGTTTGGAAATAGCAAAGTGCTACTTGTATTTATGGCCCTATAGTTTACAAAAAAAGCAAAGAACTTGTAAACATTGGGTATTTCTAAACTCAGGACAAAATTTAGAAACTATTTAGCATGGGTGTTTTTTGGTGGTTGTAGATGTGTAACAGATTTTGGGGGTCAAAGTTAGAAAAAGTGTGTTTTTTTCTATTTTTTCCTCATATTTTATAAATTGTTTTATAGTAAATTATAAGATATGATGAAAATAATGGTATCTTTAGAAAGTCCATTTAATGGCGAGAAAAACGATATATAATATGTGTGGGTACAGTAAATGAGTAAGAGGAAAATTACAGCTAAACACAAACACTGCAGAAATGTAAAAATAGCCTTGGTCCCAAACGGACAGAAAATGGAAAAGTGCTGTGGTCATTAAGGGGTTAAACAATTTTATACTGGATTTTTATATCAGTATCCGTGCATATTATTCTGTATAGTAGTGTCTACTACATGCAGTTTTATGAAAATTGGTGTATACTGTCCCTTTAAATAATGACAGACCTAGCACCTGTATTTTCCTAGCTACACTGCACAATTACATATGCTAATTAGTATGGCTGGTAACCCTCAAAGTAATCACATGACATGATCCTGAGGCTTAGCCATAGCTCTGTAGATATTACCAGACCAAAATAGTTCATGTCATTTTAATAATCTATTCCTAACATATAAGTAATTACAAGACATTTCTAATACCGTCCTCCAGAATAACATATCAGCCAAGTCACTTCGGCCATGTTTTCCTGGACACTTATGAGTTATAGATGCTGCAGGGTGTGCAGGGAGGAACATGAATTTCAACCCTGGGCAGGACACAAATAGTGACACTGAACATCACTATTCATGTTCCTCTCTGCACACCCTGCAGCATGTATAATTCATAAGTTTTCAGGAAAACATGGCTGAGGTGGCAACCCTAAACCCTAGCCAAGTGTAAACATTTGTTTAACAAAATAAAATTATGTTTACTGCAATTGGTTTTGAATAGAAAAACCGCACCCAACACTCACCTTATTTGGAGGAGCCAAATATATTTGAGTAGGCAGACAACAAGAATAAACATTGCCAGTAAGTTAGTATAAAGTGAATTGTTTTGCAGTTGTTATTTATTTATGCCAATTAGGAAAATATTTGATGCAGAGTTAGCTCTGAAAAGTCAGCAGGATGCAGTTCCAACTCAATATACAATTTTCAGAGCTAAATTGCATGAAAAGGGGCAAAATAAATAATAGAATTTGACCTTGTATTCTATTGGCTGATCCAATCAGCCAATCGGATTGAACTTCAATCTGATTGGCTGATTAAATCAACCAATCAGATTTTTCCTACCTTAAACATTGAATTCGAGGGACGCCATCTTGGATGATGTCATTTAAAGGAAGCGTCATTCATCGTAAGTCCGTCGGCCAGGAAGGATGCTCCGCGCCGGAGGTCTTGAAGATGGAGCCGCTCCTCGTCAGATGGATGAAGATAGAAGATGCCACTTGGATGAAGATGTCTGCCGGTCCGGATGTCCTCTTCTGCCCAGATAGGATGAAGACTTCTGCCGGTCTAGATGTCCTCTTCTGCCCCATCGGATGAAGACTTTGGCCCGGCTGGGTGAAGACGGCTCAAGGTAGGGTGATCTTCAATGGGGTAGTGTTAGTTTTTTTTAAGGGGTGACCGGGTGGGTTTTAGAGTAGGGGTGTGTGGGTGGTGGGTTGTAATGTTGGGGGGGATTGTTCTTTTTTTTTTACAGGTAAAAGAGCTGATTACTTTGGGGCAATGCCCCGCAAAAGGCCCTTTTAAGGGCTATTTGTAATTTAGTATAGGGTAGGGCATTTTATTATTTTGGGGGCTTTTTTATTTTATTAGGGGGCTTAGATTAGGTGTAATTAGTTTTATTTATTTTTTGAAATTTAGTGGGGTGTTTTGTACTATAGTTTATTTAATTTAATTGTATTTTATTTTAGCTAATTGTAGTTAATTAATTTAATTTATTTATTGATAGTGTAGTGTTAGGTGTATTTGTAACTTAGGTTAGGTTTTATTTTACAGGTAATTTTGTAATTATTTTAACTAGGTAGCTATTAAATAGTTAATAACTATTGTCTGTAAAATAAAAATAAGTTGTCTGTAAAATAAAAATAAATCCTAAAATAGCTACAATGTAATTATTAATTATATTGTAGATATCTTAGGGTTCATTTTATAGGTATTTAGTTTTAAATAGGAATAATTTAGTTAATAATAGTTATTTTATTTAGATTTATTTAAATAATAATTAAGTTAGGGGGGTGTTAGGGTTAGACTTAGGTTTAGGGGTTAATAAATTTAATGTAGGTGGCGGCGGTGTAGGGGGGTCAGATTAGGGGTTAATAAATTTAATGTAGGTGGCGGCGGGGTCCGGGAGCGGCGGTTTAGGGGTTAATACTAGGATAGGTTTATTGCGGTGTGGGCTATGGCGGTTTAGGGGTTAATACATTTATTATTAGGAGTGAGAGGGGGGATTGCGGATATAGGGGTATACGTATCGGACTTATTTTTGAGAGGCAGGTTAGACAGAGATTTAAAAAATATTTTAACTTTTCTTAGGCGCCGGCAGTTTCTAAAGTGCCGTAAGTCACTAGCGACTCCAGAAATTTGTTGTTACGCTTATTTCTGGACATCGCTAGTTTATCTGACTTACGGCACTTTTGGAACTGCCGTGTAAATATTAGTTATCATACACCTACATTATGAGTTTTGCGCTAAATAGGGTGCAAAAATAATGGCAGCAAATTTGCGTTATTGCACTTTCCATAGCGCTGCCATTACAAGTTACTGAAAAGTCTCCTTGTGCTGTGCGGTATGGTGCGTTAAGCTCCATACCGCACAAAACCTAAGGGCTGAGTTTATGTGCTCATGCACGCTTTCCCCATAGACATCAATGGGGAGAGAGTGTTAGAAAAAAACTAACACCTGCGATCGCGGAATGGCGATCGGCGTAACGCAACCCCATTGATGTCTATGGGGAAAAGAAAGTCTAAACACCCCTAATCCACCACCCCCCGACATCGCCGACACTAATAAAAGTTAACCCTTAAACTAATGCTCCCTGACACTTAATATAATTATTAACCCCTAATCCGCCACCACGACATCGCTGACACCTAAATAAAGTTATTAACCCCTAAACCACCGCTCCCCGACACTAAATAAACTAAACCTATTAACTCCTAAACCTCCAGCCCCCACATTGTAACTACTAAACCGCCGCCCCCCACATCAAAAAACACTAAATTAAACTATTAACCCCTAAACCTAACACCCCCTAACTTTAAATTAAAAATTACAATATAACTAACTTTAAATAAATAAAAATTTACCTGTGAAATAAAAAAACTAAGATTAAACTATAGATTAACCTAACATAACTATTCTAATAAAATAAAAAACCTATCAATTAAAAGATCTAAATTGCAAATTTAAAAAAACCTAATACTACGAAAAAAATGAAAAAAATCTAAGATTACAAAAAATAATAAACACTAAAATTACGAAAAATAAAAAACTAAATGATCAAAAATAAAAACAATTACACCTAATCTAACAGTCCTATAAAAATAAAAAGCCCCCCCAAAATAAAAATACCCCCTAACCTACAATAAACTATAAATAGCCCCTAAAAGGGCCTTTTGTAGGGCATTGCCCTAAGTTTAACAGCTCTTTTACCTTGAAAAAAAGACATAGTCCCCCAACAGTAAATATCACCACCCAACCAACCCCCCAAAATAAAAAACCTAGATCTAATAAAATCCTAAAATACCCATTGGGCGGTATAAAAGAGCTGAATGCCCTTTTAAGGCCAATGCCCATACAAATGCCCCTTTAGGAGCAATGGGTATCATAGGATTTTTTTAGGCTTAGGTTTTTTTTTATTTTGGGCTATTGGATTAGATGTAATTGTTTTTATTTTTTATAATTTAGTTTATTATTTTTTGTAATCTTAGAGTTTTTTATTTTTCTTAATTTTAGTCTTTATTATTTTTTTAATCTTATATTTTTTTCATAGTATTAGCTTTTTTAAATTTGTAATTTCGATTTTTTATTTGGTAGTTTTTTTATATTTTATTAGAATAGTTATCTTAGGTTAATTTATAGTTTAATGTCAATTTTTTTTTATTTCACAGGTAAGTTTTTTATTTATTTAAAGATAGTTATATTGTAATTTTAATGTAAAGTAAGGGAGTTGTTAGGTTTAGGGGTTAATAGTTTAATTTTGTGTTTTGCAATGTGGGGGGCTGGCAGTTTAGGTGTTAATAGGTTTATTTACTGTTGGTGATGTGGGTGGGCGGCGGATTAAGGGTTAATAGGTTTATTTAATAGTCGCGATGTGGGTGGGCGGCAGATTAGAGGTTAATAAGTTTAATATAGTGTTTGCGATGTGGGAGTGTGTCGGTTTAGGGGTTAATAGGTAGTTTATAAGTGTTAGTGTACTTTGTAACATTTTAGTTATGATTTTTGTAAAACATTTTTGTTTTACAAAATCCATAACTACTGGTCTCAGGTGGCGGTATGGGTCATGTCGGTATAGTCTGTAACACAAGCATTTTACCCGGACCGCACAACCTGTAATACAGCGCTATGGAAAATCCCACACTCAAACGTCATGAGTGCGGAATGGACGTTGCGTTACAGGCTAAAATGCCACGACTTGTAATATGCGTTACTGGCCATTCCAGCGTAATGACCAATTTGTCAGCGTTAACAGCTGTACCGTAACACTTGTAATCTAGCCGTAATATCTTTATTTCACAGCTAGCACATTACAGTACAACCACAACCCTCCTACCCCCACCTCACAAAATTATAAAGTATGCCATTCACTATATAGCCAAACAAAAACTATGTCCAAATTCCTATTCCTTATGTTACTTGCCCTTGCAAATGATGTAGAGTCTAACCCTGGTCCCCCAGCAAATTCCATTCCTAGCCTTCCAACTAAAAAAGGCCTCTCCTTTGTGCACTGTAATATCCGCAGCTTACTACCAAAAATTGATGCACTGCAAGCTTGGTGTTTACAATACAAGCCAAAAATCATTGTGATCTCTGAATCATGGCTAACTGCAAAAATACCTGACTCTGCCATTGCAATACATGGGTATTCATGCCATAGAATTGACAGAGTAAAGAGAGGAGGCGGTATTGTCATTTATGTTGACAATTCCACAAAGTTCACCCCCATACAAAAATCTAGCTCTCCTGCCACCTTTGATTTCCTTTTTGGCAAAATTGAGTTCCATTGCAGTAAATCAATCATTGTTGCAGGAATCTATCGCCGACCTAGATCCCCTGTGCATTCCATTTCGGACATAGCACAGCCCCTTAGTGAATCCATAGCTCAAAACCCAAAAAGTGAAATTTTGTTTTTTGGAGATTTTAACATTGATTGGCTGAATCCAAAAAAATAACAGTTGTCGCTCGCTGTTTAAATCTTTACAGCTAACACAATTAATCTCCTCCCCATCTCGCATAAACATCAAAAGCCATAATCATACCCTGCTCGACTGGATTCTCTCCACTTCTCCCAACCGAATCCAGGAGGCAGGTGTTCTCCCTAACAATTTCAGTGACCACTGCTTAGTGTACTGCGTGCGCAAAATAAAAGCTACTAAATCCTCTCCCAAGGTTAAAATCACCAGGTCCTTCAAAAAATTTAATATTCAATCATTTCTAAATGACATCAAGAACCTCCCCTGGCACAGATTAAACCTAATCCCAGAACTAGACTCTGCAGTTGAATTCTTTCAGTCTGAACTCCTACAAGTTTGGAATTTACATGCCCCGCTGCGAAAGGTGAGAGTAAAAGGAGCACACTTGAATTGGATCACAGCTGACCTCATTCAAATGTACCAATATCGGGATTCATTGTGGTCAAAGTTCAAGCATGCTGGCTCTATGAATGATCACTGTGTATATAGACAATGGCGAAATATATGCACTAAACAAACAAAATTGGCTAAGGCCCAATATTTCTGTGAAAATCTGAACAATAACATATCTAACCCTAGAAAGTTTTGGAAACTCATAAATAACTTACAAAATCCACCAATCCACTCCCAACCCTCCACTGTCAATGTGGATAACCAAAACCTGCAACTCCCCTTAGAAGTAGCAAATGCCCTTTAACAATTATTTTGTCGGATGCTCCACCACCCTGATTGACAAACTAATAAATGGCATGCATCCTGAAGCTACAAATGTGGATCAGGCCCCACTTAAACAGCAAAGATCCAGTATAGAGAAGTTCAATTTTAGACCTGTACCCATCAATGTCGTTAAGAAACACCTTAATGATCTAAAAATGAAAAACCAGTCTGGACCTGATCAAATCCCAGCAATGCTGTTGAAGCTCAGTGCGCTGGCAATTGCTAAGCCTGTCACAACCCTAATTAACGAATCCTTGGTGTCTGGATACATACCCAAACTCTGGAAAACTGCAAGAGTAGTGCCTATTCATAAAAGTGGGGAGTTAACCTTGGTTTCTAACTATCGCCCTATATCATTGCTCCCAGTATTGTCAAAAATCTTAGAAAAATGAGCCCATACACAACTATGCGAGTATTACCAACTTTCTAACTATCTGACCCCTGATCAATCAGGTTTTTGACCGAATCACTCCACTACAACTGCCCTCCTAAAAGTTTGCAACAACATCCAAACTGGCATGGAACAAGGAGACCTAACTGGAGCTATTTTCCTTGATTTTACTAAGGCTTTTGACGCAGTGGACCACGACATACTACTGCTCAAACTAAAAAACTCTGGTATTGCTGAACGTCCGTTAACCTGGTTTAGATCATATGTATCGGATCGATCACACAATATGTCTATGTTTCTAACAGTGACTCCCTCCCTCTCCCTGTCATGTGTGGTGTTCCCCAAGGTTCCATTCTCGGCCCCCTACTATTCACATTATTTATAAATGATTTGCCTTATGTCTGCAAATCCTCAACAGTACACATGTACGCAGACGACATGCTAATCTATGCAAACAAATCTGATCTGCCGCAGCTTGAAGTAGTGCTCCAAGACCAGTTCACAGAGGTAGAAAAGTGGATCTCAAAAAACAAACTCTTCCTAAACACTGACAAAACTGTCACAATGATCTTTGGAACTGGGCCTAAATTACACAAATTACAAAATTCCCATCTACGCATCAAAACAAAATCCAATTGCACGCTTACCGCAGTCCACTCTTTCAAATACTTAGGTATGTTCTTAGACCCTAATCTATCTTTTGGCCTCCACATAGAAAAACTTGCATCTAAACTTTATCCAAAATTAGGTGCCCTGTACAGAAACAAATCTTGCCTCAGCCCTACTGTAAAGGAAAAAATTGTACAGCAAATGCTGATGCCTATCATGGATTATGGGGACGTAGTATACGCACCTGCACCGCAAACTCACCTTAATAAACTTAATACATTGTATAACTCGTTCTGCCGCTTTGTGCTACAATGTAACTACAAGACCCACCATTGTGACATGCTAAAAGAACTAAACTGGCTGAAGCTGGAATCCAGACGCACCCTCCATCTTTCCTGCCTTGTGTTTAAGTGCCTTTCTGGAAAGCTCCCACCCTACCTGAGCAGAATGCTCTCCCCGGCTATTCCCACCTCCTATAACCTCCGATCTAGTACCAGCATATTATTTAGCTTGCCTCAATACAAAAAGAAAGCAGCTCGATCCTCCTTTTCCTACCGAGCGCCACAGTTATGGAATAACCTCCCGCACACTTTCAAACCTTCCCCAAGCCTAATATCCTTTAAGAGATCCCTCTCTACATATCTCAAAACAGAATGCACCTGTCATGGTTGATTATATATTTCTTACCTGTTCTATGTAAAAAATTTGCATCTATTGTGTATTATTATTGTTTTTTAATTTTTATTGTACCCTATTGTATCAGTGCAATGTTTTGTGGACCCAGGACATACTTGAAAACGACAGAAATCTCAATGTATCCTTCCTTGTAAAATATTTTATAAATAAATAAATATAATCTTCACATCTTTATTTAAAAATACATATAATTTAATAAATATTTACATTTTTCACATCTTTAATTAAAAATACATATAATTTAATAAATATTTTAATTTTTAAAATAATTATTTTAAATATAGCATTATAAGTATTATAGCCATAACTGTAGGAAACACCAATGCCTTTCTGTGCTTCCTCTACATACCTTTATAAGACTTGCAGCTGGCAATAAAGGCTTGAAACCAGCTTTAAGGATGGTAAGAATTACTGCATCATTAGTCTGCAAATGCGCTAAAGCAAGGACATCTAGTAAAGGTCTAGAATATAAACCCCACAGCATTGGGTCTGCAATTTATACGCTACAAACTCACTGGTGCTGGGACCCTCATTAAACACTGTACTGTAAGGTGCAGCATCTGATGCAGATGTTTGTTCTGCTTGACCCAGATGAAGAAAAGACAACTGGCGAACTGAAATAAATTCAAATCAGACTGATGCGCATCTGGCCAGCAGCATATGTGCTGATGGCAGATGTCCTCACGCTGCAAACTCACTGGTGCTGGAACCCGCATTAAACACTCTACTGTAAGGTGCAGCATCTGATGCAGCTGTCTGTTCTGCTTGACCCGGATACAGATAAGACTGGCAAACTGAAATAAATTTAGATCAGACTGATGCACATCTGGCCTGCAGTATATGCGCTGATGGCAAATATCCTTCAAGGATTTTTATATTGCTAAACTGTAAGTATCTAAGGTACAATTTTCAGAGATTAACAAGTTTGTAAGCTCATTGAGCAAGACATCCATTACCACACTAGATTGAAAATACAGATCCTGCTCCAAGAGCCTACAGACATGTGCAGTGAGATCAGATCATTTCTCACATTTCTGTTATGATTTTCCTTTACTTTGCCATTTGATAAAAATCTTTAGCTTTAATTTGGTTCTGTATGCTTAAAGCTTTCTGTACTTGTCAATGCTTATTGATATAAGATATACAAATCATCTCTGTGAGACCAGAACTTGAATCGTAACACCAACAATAAAGCATAATTACACTTACACTGCTATAACTTTAATAAACTGATATTAAATCAAATTGAATGGCTTAAATCAACTCTGACTGCACATATCTGTATAATGTAATAATGTTAATGATCTTGGCGAAGAGAATACAATGATATAATTAATATGTTTGCATTTATATCCTAAATGCAATGCCTTGAGGTAGGGACACCTATAATACTACTAGGTTATAAGCACCTTGCAGCTGATTTATCTGAGAACTGCAGCACCCTGGTACAAGGACTACCATGTCTATGACACTAAACTTGAATGTCTACAGTCACCGTGGGGCAAGTACTACTGTCCTAGTGAAGCACAAGATTTGATATGTCATGGGATGGTCCTGCATTTTATACCTCAGATTAGAAACTGAAAAAAATACTGCATTATATGGCACAGTGTGTCATGCACCTATCTTCTTGCATTAGATGAAAAATCTTTACAAAATGTGCATAGACTGATTCATATCTGGCAAGCAGTATAACAAAGACTGGAATACTCTAGGGCAGTGGCAGGAAGATTGAAAATGTCAGAGGGACTAGTGTTAATGTAACTTGCTGAGTGCAGTATTACATCACAAATGTATTTTATTTCTCTACACTGTAAGTAGCTAGAGGTAAGTTCTCCTTAAATACAAGATTGTAAGCTCTTTGAGCTTAGAGTGAGATAAACCCTCCATTTAATTTAGCAAGGAATAAATATACAATGGATAGAATATACAAATTATCCCACAGAGTGTATTACAAATTCAAAATGCATTTTTAATATGGCATCCCTTATGCTCCTGTCAGTTTAAACCAGTAGTGTAACAAGCTGTGAAATACATGAGTCTTAAATAACACAGCATCAACCATAGGCAGCCAGTTTTGCTACTTTGGGACCTTTCTCACTCAAGTCATTATGGTTGATGCTGATGTTTTTCGAGCATTCCACCCTTTGCTATAGGGCTGCCCATTATATTTAAATGGATCTTATTATTATTATCGGTTATTTGTAGAGCGCCAACAGATTCCGCAGCGCTATAAACAAAGGGGGAGTACAACAAAACAATTATATGGTAGAGGGCCCTGCCAAGAGTTGCACTGTTGTAGTCAGCTCTTAAGAAGGTGATCCACAAACAGCTGGACTATTAGGCTTACATGCTAAGAGGGTTCAGGGGATTGCAGTGGAGGAGAGGAACTGGTATTAGGAAAGGTTAGCGTAGGTTGTATGCGTCCCTGAACAGTAGAGTCTTTAGGGAGCACTTGAAGCTTTTAAAACTAGAAGAGAGTCTTATGGAGCGAGGCAGAGAGTTCCACAAGATGGGAGCCAGTCTGGAGAAGTCCTGTAAACGGGAGTGTGATGAGGTGACAAGAGAGGAGGAGAGTAGGAGGTCATGAGCAGAGCGAAGGGGACGGGAGGGAGAGTATCTGGAGACAAGGTCTGAGATGTAGGGGGGAGCAGTGCAGTTGAGGGCTTTGTATGTCAGAGTGAGGGTTTTGTGTTTGATCCTAGAGGCAAGAGGAAGCCAGTGAAGGGATTGGCAGAGAGGCGCAGCAGATGAAGTGCGACGTGTAAGGAAGATGAGTCTGGCAGAGGCATTCATAAAGATTGTAAAGGAGCTAGGCGGCAGGTGGGGAGACCAGAGAGGACAGAGTTCAGTAATCAAGGCGGGAAAGAATGAGAGAGTGGATTAAGATCTTAGTTGTGTCTTGTGTAAGGAAGTGTCTAATTTTAGAGATGTTTTTAAGGTGAAAGCGGCAATGACTGAATGTGAGGAGTGAAGGAAAGATCTGAGTCGAATGTGACCCCGAGACACCGGGCGTGCGGGGTAGGGGTAATGATGGAGTTGTCGACAGTTATAGAGATATTGGGGGTGGAGATTTTGGAAGAAGGGGGGAAAATGAGGAGCTCAGTTTTGGAGAGATTTAGCTTGAGGTAGTGAGAGGACATCCAGGAAGAGATGTGAGAAAGACAGTTAGTGACACGGGTTAGCAAGGAAGGAGATAGTTCTGATGCAGAGAAGTAGATTTGGGTGTCATCGGCATACAAATGATATTGGAAACCGTGGGACTTAATTAGGGAACCTAGGGATGACGTATAGATTGAGAAGAGAAGGGGACCGAGGACAGAGCCTTGCGGTACTCCGACAGAAAGTGGTGACGGGGCAGAGGAGGCACCAGAGAAGGCTACACTGAAGGTACGGTTTGACAGATAGGAAGAGAGCCACGAAAGGGCTGTGTCACAGATGCCGAAGGATTGGAGGGTTTGGAGCAGAAGAGGGTGGTCGACAGTGTCAAAGGCTGCGGACAGATCAAGGAGGATAAGCAGAGAGAAGTGGCCTTTTGATTTAGCTGTAAGTAGGTCGTTGGTGACCTTAACAATAGCTGTCTCTGTGGAGTGATAGGGACGAAATCCAGATTGCAGCGGGTCAAGAAGGGAGTTTAACGTAAGGAAATGGGATAGGCGTGCATATACTAATTTTTCGAGAAGCTTTGAAGCAAGAGGGAGGAGGGAAATTGGGCAATAGTTGGATGGGGAGGTAGGATCAAGGGAAGGTTTTTTGAGGATAGGTGTGACCAGCGCATGTTTCACTGATGAGGGAAATGTACCAGTGCTCAGGGAGAGGTTGAAAATGTGTGTTAGTATAGGGGTAAGGGTAGCAGAGAGAGAGGGGAGTAGCTGTGAGGGGATAGGGTCAAGGGGACAGGTAGTGAGGTGAGAGCGCAGTATAAGTGCTGAAACTTCATCCTCAGTAACAGGGGAGAATGAACTAAGTTTCAGGTTATGAGGGTTGTGGTTGGGTGAGAGTATTTGAGGGGGGGAGAGAATGGAATTGTGTTGAGAGCTGATTTCATGTCTGATGGAGTCGATTTTGTTAATGAAGTGACTGGCAAAGTCTTGGGCTGACAGAGAAGTTGTATTAGGAAGTGGGGGAGGGCGGAGGAGAGTATTGAAAGTGGAGAACAGACATTTTGGGTTTGAAGAAAGATTAGAGATAAGGGTAGAGAAGTAGTGTTGCTTGTGGAGATTAAGGGCAGAGTAGTAGGAGTTCAAGATGAATTTGTAATGAAGAAAATCAGCAGAACTCCGTGATTTTCTCCAGTGCCGTTCAGCAGTACGGGAACATCTGCGAAGGTACCGTGTCAGAGGAGTATGCCAGGGCTGGGGATGAGTGTGTGATTTCCTAGCAGTGGTAAGAGGGGCGAGATTGTCAAGGACGAATATAAGGGTGGAATTATAGTGGCAGATAGATTGTTCAGGGCAGGAAAAGGTGGAGAAGGATGAGAGGAGTGGTTGAAGGGAATTAGCAAGCTGTTGCTGATCTAAAGACCTAATGCTTCTGTGAAGTTTGGTGTGAGGAGTAGAAGGTGGGAGAGTTGTAGGAAGGGATGAAATGTTGCAGGTAAGGAGATGGTGGTCAGACAGAGGAAAAGGGGAGTTTGAGAAGTTTGAGAGAGTGCATCGATAGCTAAAGATCAGGTCAAGGGAGTGACCGTCTTTGTGAGTGGGAGAATCAGTCCATTGTGACAGACCGAAGGAGGAAGTGAGTTGCAGAAGTTGTTTAGCAGATGAGGCAGTGGGATTGTTAAGGGGGATGTTGAAGTCACCAAGAATGAGGGCAGGGGTGTCAGAGGAAAGGAAGTAGGGTAGCCAGGCATCTTGAATTATAAGTGTTGCAATTTTGCACAGATACGTATATTTGTTTTTTGCTAAGATTAATACAATGGAGGGATGAGTCCCAAATGGGCAAAACAGGCTGTCTATGGTTTGTGCTGATTTTCTGCTCAAGCATTCATTTCACGCTTTGTAAGTGTGGTTATAACAATCAATGTAATCATCAGTAAAGCTGGCATATAGCCGTAAACCTAAACTCAATGCTTGAGTCCAATAACATAGCACCTACATCATACTGAAGAGCCCCAACGAGAGCGAAACAATCTGCCTATAGTGAAAAAACACGTTAAATTTGTAGTATTACAATATATCATTCCCCTGCAAGACACCACTCTTGTTGTACTGTGTTTGTATGTTAGCAGAACTACTATAAAATAATGCTTCCATATATCATACAATCTGAGATTGTGCCTGATTTCCAAGTGCCCTTGACATATTAAAAGGGTTCCTACCTAAAACTATTAAATGGTCAGATGTGCTGCACATATCTGCAATAAATATGTTTGTATATTTATATATGAGGACACAAAGAATATCTGTTAATGATAGCAGCAACTGGATCACCTGAAAACCCCTAGCAGTTATGTCCATGTTTATTTCAGTGCAGGCCTCCATTTTCCAAGTTGCCTACTTGCCTCATTTGTCAGTGCCATAATGGTCTAGCTATCTGTAATATGACCTTTACTCTAATAAACAGACAAGCCTCCTTAAGAAAATGTAACCCACACTGCATAAATGTAAACTTCTAAATCCTCACATTTTCATATATGACGTAAAAAAACAAGCTCATCATACTGTAACACTCATAGTAAAGAAGGCTTATTTACAGTATACTGAGAACTTGAAAAACAGCCCTATTAATACTTAGAAATCAGCTATTTAGATATTTTAAATTGCACTTTTGGTATGAATATTTGCACATATCTTGTAAATTTTTTATGCCTTGATAAAAAATATAATGTTCTAATTCTTGAGAGCATTTATTGTTAAATGTTTGCAGTACACTACAGGTTACATACTATGGGACCTACTAAAAGGCATATGAAACCCATTTTTGTTCTTTCAGGATTCAGATATAAATAGAACATATTCTGCTATGCACAAAACATTAGATTATGAAAGATGCAATATTATCTTCTTATGTTACGCTTTTAAATAACCGTGATTGTGTTTGTGCGACTTTTGGGTGTTAGGTATTTTTTGAAGTTTTTCAGCTCAATTGAAGTCTATGGGGGAATGCGATTTTGCATTCGCAACTTTTCAAATTCTATTTTTTACAGTGACGTTAAGAACATGAAAGAGCAAACTTTTTACTTTCAACTTATAAGGTAAATCTACGAGAGCAAAAATTACTTATAGCAGTTTTAACATGAGTGCAACCTACTGCTCCACTCATAATCTAGCCCATAGCTGGTATTTGCATGTAGGGTTGCCAGCTGTGTTTCATAAAAATACCGGATGACCTATAGGTGATTGGATACGGGACATAGCTGGTTTCACACAATGTCTCCACAAAAGCTCAACCTTAGGCCCCACCTTTGATCCCACCACATATATTTTTCACAATTAAGCAGTCATTTTATCCCCTAGGTTGCCAGTAACACATGTACAGAGCAGTGATGTGACCCCCTTGGCTGCTAGAGGTACACAGCCAGCAATGATTGAACAACCCCTTGGTTGCCTGTAACACATAATAGAAAATGCAGTGTAACTTTTTTATGAGCCATATTTCTAATGCTTATATGGACATTATACACTAGATTTTTCTTTGCATAAATGTTTTGTAGCCTATACAGCTTTTTTAATTAATTTAAAAAAAGGATAGTTTTGCTTATTTTTAAATAACATTGTGCTGATTTTCAGACTCCTAAGGGTGCCGGCGAAGCAGCAGCAGCCAGGGCAATACTTAAATACATTTTTGAAACAGCTATAGCTTTTATTAGAAGCATTACACATGTATATTACAAAAATGTTTATTCAAAACTGAAAAGCATCCACGTGGATTCCAATTTAGGCTGGAATATCCCTTTAATGTGTGTTATGTTCTTGCCACTTGTTAAAGTGAAGATCAATTTAGATGAATCGGTGCCCAGTTTTTAATAATCCTGTTAAAAACAAGGGCACTTTAATTCATCAAAATTGACATTTCACTTGTTTTCTTCAAATACTTACCTTTTAATCCTGACAGCCGCTGCAGTGCTTCCTCCGCCTGTCACAAGCCCTCTTCGCGGGTCCAAAATAACGAATCCGGCTTCCTCCAATCACGGTGTTGCCTCAGGCGAAGGTTCCCCCGGGGGAAGCCGTGATTGGAGGAAGATGGATTCCTCATTTTTGACATATGAAGAGGCTTCCGA
This sequence comes from Bombina bombina, assembly GCF_027579735.1. Classification (NCBI taxonomy): domain Eukaryota; kingdom Metazoa; phylum Chordata; class Amphibia; order Anura; family Bombinatoridae; genus Bombina; species Bombina bombina. Next base: position 293,921,985 of record NC_069501.1, read on the forward strand.
CAGCCGGGGGAATCTCTAGAGTGGCTGTGAAGATTAGTGAAGGTAAGTATTTGACGAAAACGAGTGACATGTTTTTTTTTTTGACAAATATAAAGATAACAAAAACTGCACCATCAGATGTTACATAGGGAGTTCGTCAAACGAAAAAGACAAAATGCATATAATTATAAGGCAGATGTGAGGTTGTTAGAGGAGAAGAAGAATAGATAGCTCTACTCACGTGAGGGGAGACAAGATATAGGATGATGCCAAAAAAAGGGTCTCTTTTATGTGGGTGATTTAGAGAGGAAACGTATCAAGTAGTTATATCTACTGTTAGTGATGTTTAATTGGTTGTATCCGAGGGTGAATGGTATGAGGAGAGACGGAATACTTGCTGGGGGGATAGTAAAGAAAAAGGGGAAGGATGAGAGGAGAGAGATCTAAGCAGGAGGTTTGGGGTTTGTGTCCCTGTTTAGGAATTTCGAGAGCCAAGGGAACCAGATCTCATGGAAGGCATCAACCCTATCCAGAAATCTATAAGAGTACTGTTCCATTTGTCCAATATAGTGCACAGTGGAGATTACTTGAGAGAGAGGGGGTGGTCTCTCTTCTTTCCAAGCTCTTGCGAGAGCAAGTTTTGTGGCCATGAGGACGTATATTATAAGGGCTTCATTGGATGGAGTAAGATTGGGCATCTGCATATGCAAGAGGGATACTTCTGGGGTAAAGGGAGGAGTAAGTCCGATTGATTGGAGGAGTGCATATACTTTCCTCCATAACGGCTGACATGTCAATTTTGATTAATTAAAGTGCCCTTGTTTTTATTAGGATTATTAAATGGTCAATTTTAGAAATCTATTCTAATTTTTGTTTAATAGCCATAAATGTATGTGCCACCCAATATTGAACAGCGTCGTGTTCTTGCTAAATAAAACAAGTCCACTTGCAGCACATTGTTATTTCTAGTGATATACTGTATGTTAGAATGGTCAGTTATCCAGGGCAATATACTATAGAGCAGACTGCGAAACAAAAGTACAAATAAATCATGTCATATGGGTTTGTGAGCCAGTGTAAATGCGATTTAATCGTATGGGGCCTTTAAAAAGATGCACAATGGATTTGCTCTTAAAGCATGTTTGTCTCTTTAATAAAGCCGCTCTTGGGACACATAACTTAGCTTGACATTTTGTTTTATTGTTATGGGCAAGGTAGGAACGATTTAACCCACTGTTTGCCAAAGACTGCAGCACATTTTCGTTACTTACATTGTGCTTTGAATTTTAGGAAGCACGGGTGTTAAACTGTGGTCCCTCCCCATTCACCGCCTCCCATATTATCCCGGCGAATTATCCCTCCTCCTGCCAACCACTGATAGATTGTTATACAGAGTGCAGTACGTGTCTCTCGTATAGCACTACCGTAAGTCCTGATGATGGAGGCCCAGGCTCGGTGTATGTTTTGGTGCTTTGCTTTATCGCTCTGCCTGCTACTGCAGATATCGTCTGTGACAGTCCAGGCCTCAGAGGATAAGGAACAGCATCAGTCTCGGACCAGCCGATCTAGCCAAGACGGGGAATGCCACTTCTACGCGGGTGGGCAGGTTTACCCAGGCGAGGCCACCCGAGTACCCGTGTCCGACCATTCCCTGCACCTTAGCAAGGCTAAAAGTAGGTGACCCAAAGTTTAGCTATTACCCCCGAGCGCACAGCCTCTGGTAGCGCTTTGCTGTGTTGTCCTTTTCTCATTGGTGCAAATGCTGCCTTTCAAGTTCACATGCAAGATCGCATCTGCTTGTACCTCCACATGTGCTGCTGTGTCTATGTACTTGAATGGGAGTAAAAACTGGAAAATATGTAAAAATCTAGGATTTTATTTACTTCCTCTTTTTTTCAGAAGTGATTGTGATTTCTTAGACTGCTGCGTTAATTCTTTGGACACATAATGCTGAGTCGTAAAGACTGCAAAATAATAGCCAAATTAAGCCAACTTTTTTATTTTTATTTTTTAAATGCACCTCTATTTAAATAAATATTTGTTAATTTTAATATCTTGCAATACTTATATGAAAGTGTGAAGGCTAAGACGGGATAGGCAAACTTAGACAAAAGGATTTAGAGGGCCCCTCTCCATTGAAAGATAACCAGCTAAACTGTAGTTGAAGACACTAAGTGAGAAGTCTGCAAAAATGACCTCCTATACTATGTAAACATATTTTACCACGTTGTCATTTTTAGTTAGGTTGTAAAAGACTGACCTGCATTTATTTCCCCACCATTTTGTTATGGTTGTTAATCATCTCACCTGTGAGTTTCTGTGCATTTGCTTTTGTCTCCACACTTGCACAGTTTGCTAATGAGTTTATTTGCAGTCCTATTTTTTTTCTCTTTCTTTCATTATTCAGGTGGAGCATACATTTTTAAGCAACTTTCTATTGTACAACTATTGTACATTTTTCTTCATTCTTTTGGTATCTTTATTTGAAAAGGCAAGGATGTAAGCTTAGGAGCCAGACAATTTTTGGGTCAGCACTGAATAGTGCTTGCTGATTGGCTATATTTAGCCACCAATTAGCAAGTGCTACCCAGGTGCTGAACCAAAAATGGTCCGGCTCCTAAGCTTACATTCTTGCTTATCAAATAAAGATACCAAGAGAATGAAGAAAAACATTAAAAGGAGTAAATTAGAAAGTTGCTTAAAATTTTATGCACTATCTGAATCGTGGGGATAACATGTGGGTTTAGTGTCCCATTAGTACCCTATGGCTCATGCATAGGTTAGTTATGTATATGGTAACTACAACTAAAATGTGGTAGAATTTGAGATGGCAGCTAGAAATTACACTGAACTAGCACAAAACAATAGTCTTTAAAAGAGACACGATAGTCAAACTTTCATGGTTCACACAAAGGATGCAATTATCATATTTACTTTTTCCTTTTGTTATCCTTTGTGTAAAAACATACCTAGGTAGGCTCGTAAGTAGCAATGCATGGTAGATGCACATATGTCTCTTTTGATTGTCTCTCCAGATGTGTTCAACTAGGTCCCAGTAGGGCATAGCTGCTCTAGAGGTGACTTTAATTATGTGTTTAACCCACATTTTTAGAATGTTATGTCCATTCAATTATAAAATGGCTGTATATAACTTCTAAATGTAAAATTCAAAATGTGAGCTTATAAATTAAAAGTTAAAAAAAAATGTTGAACACTTCTATCTATGTAGTATGTGAATGTGTGCACGTATTGCAGGCTCCAATGCATATGAATGCACACATACCACAGCATAGGGATTACATTTTAGAGTATAATTTCCATGCTTTATTCGTTTTCCTAAATTTATTTTTCAGTATCCCTTATTTTTTTTTTTTTTTTTGCATTAACTTTTTTCAGTTTGTAGAGGTGTGTGTGTGTCCCCTAAAGATTTCTTTTGATTATGGATGTTTGCTTAGCTTGGGATCTAGTTTTTTTCTCACTAATGACACGTAAGGCAAGGCACGTTTGACCTGGCTGTGTATTCTTGCACCTGCTACAAAATGTATCTACGTTTCCTTTTTTCAATATTTATTTTTGCTTTATTTTTGTTAGGCTTGGCTTATTAACCTCTTTAGTGCCAAACCATTTCACACCACTGTGCTATAGTTGTTTAGTTTGCACAAATACCATAATATAAGAAAATGTGCAAAAAAATTTCTATGGTATACATGGTTAAAAGTAGTAGGATTAATTATTTCCTAAATAATTTAAACACAAATTTTAAAGTCCCCCATTTTAGTGTTGGTTGACTTTCCGAAACCCCCCATATCCAGGATATTATACCTGTATTGTTCAATAAAGATAAAACTTATTTCTGGCTCTTTGTACCATCTTGCAATTTATGCAGAAAATGAGTAGGTATAAAATATCTTTCTTTACAAATACAAGACTTTTTTTTTGTTTTTCTTGTTATCCTTTGTTAAAGAGAATATATAGGTAGGATGAACAGCCTTTGCACTTCTTGGAGCTAACTGATGATTGGTGGTTGCACATATATGCGTCTTGTCTTTGACTTATTCCTATTCTATCAGTGAGCTCTGCACCTTTTGTATCTTCCTGTTTGTGTGCTTGTCACTTAGGAGTATTTGCAATCTCTAAATCATGGCCCACAAGTAAATAGTGACGGTACCACAGAATAAAATCCCTTTTATTCAAGGGACATACCCCATAGTAAAATGCAGCAATGTTTCTGACCTACATGGATGGCCCTTAGCTGTGTAGGTTAGAAACATTGCTGCATTTTATTATTGGGCTTGTCAATTAGATAAAATATATTTCTTGTCATTGGCACTCCTATTTTAATGTCCTAATTGTATGAGTTGGGTACCCTTCCTTGTTTGTTTTTTCCATGCTAACTTTATATATTTCTTAATTAAAGGGACAGGAAATCCCAGAAATGTAACTCATGATTTGGATACAACGTGCAATTTTCAAATTGTACTTTTTATGATCAAATATCATTCATGCTTCATTCTCTTATTGTTTTCTGAAGGAACCAAATTGCTCTACTGGCAGCTAGCTGAAAACATCTAGTTAGCCAATCACAAGAGACAAATGTATGCAGGCACCAATCACCCGCTAGTTCCCACTAGTAGGCTATGTGTGTGTTCATTTTCAACAATGGATACCAAGAGAACAAAGCACATTTGAAAATAGAAGCAGTTTTTAAAAATGTCTTACAATTAAATGCTCAATCTGATTCTTGCAAGTTTAATTTTGACTTTGATATCTCTTTTTTTTTTATACTGAAAACTTTTTTCTTGTTATAGTTTCAAAGACTGCCCCATACTTTGAAGGAACAGCTGTGATAAACGGCGAATTCAAAGAACTCAAGTTAACTGATTACAAAGGAAAATACTTGGTGTTTTTCTTTTATCCTTTGGACTTGTAAGTACATATAATTTTTTTTTTTTTAAATTACTCAGTTCCTGTTTTTTTTTCATAAAGCTCTATATGTGATTCATGGCAATACAGAAATACATTATTTGGCCAAAAATATGTGGACACCCTTACTAACTCTTGAGTTCAGGTGTTTAAGCCATAATCCTTTCTCACAGGTGCATAAAATCCAGCACATAGCCATTAAATCTCAATAGACATATGTGGGCAGTACAATGCATCATTCTGAAGAGCACAGTGACTTTAAGGATGCCATCTTTGCCACAGGACAGTTTCTGAAATTTCTGCCCTACGAGACCTGCCCCGGTTAACTATCTGCTGCTATTGTGAAGTGGAAGCATCTTGGAGCCCGACCATGAAGTGGTAGACTACACAAACTTACAGAGCGAGGATGAAAGGTCATCTTAATGCTACAGGATACAAATACATTTTATTTAATTGTTTGGGGAAGGACTTTTCCTGTCCCAGAATGACTGTGCACAAACAAGGTCCAACAGGCAATGGTTTGAGTTTACATGGAGGAACTTGAGTGGCCTGCACAGAGCCCTGACCTCAACCCCACTGAACATCTTTGGGATTTCTTGTGATTTCTTGGCCAACATTAGTGCCTTTACCTCACAAATGCTCTCTTGGATAAATGGGCACAGAAACACTCCAAAATCTTGGTCAAAGCATCTCTATATTAATGCCCGTGGATTTGTAATGGGATCTCCAACAAGATCATATAGTTTTGATCTTCAAGTGTCCACATACTTTTGAAAATATACTGTATATCAGGGCTTGCCGTATCTTCCCTCCCCCCCCCCCAAAAAAAAAAAATCTAGTTGTGTGACATGTCCCTCTCCAATCAATATATGTAGTATGGGGTTGTCCTTCTCAGCCAGTGATCAATATGTCTAAAAATATGAGTTAGACATTCCTATTGTATGTATCTTCAGTTAAAGGGACATTAAAAGTGCAAAAAAGAAAATGCTCTGTATTTCGGCATTTTATTATTACTTTTATGGTTTCTGACTTGCTCCAAAACATATTGCATATATGGAAATATCATATTATTATGTTTTTGTTTTGTGTGTTCACAATGACATTTACTGGTGATATTTAGCAAAACATGAAACTGCTGTTCACAACTACATTGTCATGCTATGCTTTTATCTCCTGCCTACACCACACTTCAGCCATTTTATATATTTAATGTTGCCAGAGGCTGAAGCTTCACCTCTTCATGCTGGGCAACGTCATTTTGGAGCAATTATCTTCATCACACTATGGCAGTACACCATAAATATTGTCTGCACCATATCTGACACAAAGCAACTCCTACTGAGAGGGAATATTCATCCATTTCATTTTAAACTTTTATAGATTACCCTATATGGTAACTTTACTTTATCACATTTTTGTTCTTATGCTTCTTATTGTCCAGTAATGACTGGAGTGTCGCTTTATGTAGTATACATTCACTAATCACTAGACACAGCTTTATTAAAGTTATTTACCCTCATAATGTAGTGAATTATTATTTTTCTGCACTGCTTCTTATAGAACATTTAGGCAGTAAACAAAGGATCACTGTTACAGCAGCACAAAGCTCCTCGTGTAGCAGCATTTAGTATTGTTTAGCTTAGCTTGGTAGCGTCTTATGGAGACCAAGAGCTACCTCCAGTGATAATGATATATCAAACATTCACAATAAACATTGTAATCCTTACCTGTCTCTTTAAGCTCACTAACTAGACTCTGTTCTTAGACTATGGCCGCCCGCAGACTGCCTCTTGAGTTCCCTTGAATGGCCAGAGGGATATAGCAAATATATTCAACTCTATGAGGATGTAGATAGTGAAGAGGACTGGTCATACTTTCTGGCGTGTACCTGTGAGCTGCGACTAGAAAAATAAAGAATATGCTTCCCCGTAATGTATTCTCCCCCCCCCCCCGCACCAGATCACCCCTTCTGGGCTGGTGTAGAAAATGCAGATTACTTGAACTTTCCCGCCACATACGTATGACTCACATTAAAATTCCCTGTGGTGTTTATTTCCTGATGCTCTTGCACCTTACCTCTCCTTTTGAAAACCTGGAGTTCTGGCACTTGTAGTTCTTCACTGCTGTATACAGAGGCTTTCCCTGTGCCGCGCCCCCCCCCGGTCCAGTCCACCCCTACTTCTCATGACCCACTACCTGTGGATTAAAGAACCCTGCGCTCTATTATTCATGAGGGCTGTTTTATATATTTTATATATAATTTATGTAACTTTTTAAGAAACAGAAATGTAAAGCTTTGTTTCATGCACATCAACACAGAGAAGAAAATACAGCTGTCTAACAGCCAGCAACATCATTACTATGAGAATGCACACCCATTATGTCACGGGACGCTTTAAGATGGCAGCACCCATCTCGGCATCTGGCCCCTTTTAAGGAGTTAAAACAGGACAATGGCTTTGAAGGTAGATGTGGGCACAGGGGGGATAACAATATCATGGTGACTAGTAACTATTCCATTGTAGTTGTGCTCAGCAGTTTAATGTGCTTTCAAGTGGATCAACTTTGTTGTGTGTGTTATCTACTGGTTATTGTTGTGAATTGGATCAAAAAACAGATTTTCAACGTAAAAAAGAGAAGCTGTGTTGGTGAATACTTATGGTGCTCATGCTTGATTGACAGGCACATTTTTCCTAATCCTTTTATGGAAATTAAAAGGTTATAAAGCACAAAATTTGTATTTCATGATTTAGACAGAACATTCAATTTTCACTTTGGCTTCATTCTCTTGGAATCCTCTGAAGGAGCAGCAATGCACTGGGAGCTAGCTGAAGGTGAGCCAATGGCAAGAGGCATATATGTGCAGCCACTAATTAGCAGCTAGCTCCCAGTAGTGCACAGGTTTTCCTGAGCCTACCTAGGTATGCTTTTTCAACAAAGTGTACCAAGAAAACAAAGCAAATTAGATAATAAAAGTAAATTGTCAAATTGCATGCCCTATATGAATCTTGAAATAAATTTAATTTGGGTTTTAAGTCTCTTAAATTTAAATGAATCCATGTTCTTTTATTTCAAGTATTTTAAAATGTTACTGAAACCTATTCAAGAATCGGCAACATATGCTTAATCAAAATGGTAAAGGGTGGTTAAATACAGAATTTTTTATTTGAATTAGAAACTGTACTTCTAATTTTTTTTTTTCCCCTACCCATTTTTAGCACATTTGTATGTCCGACGGAAATAATTGCTTTTGGCGACCGGATTGAAGAATTTAGATCTATAAACACTGAAGTTGTAGCCTGCTCTGTGGATTCACAGTTTACACATCTGGCATGGTATGTATTGTATTTTTAGCTTCGTATTTTCCAGCACATCAAATTGTAATTTTTTTTTTAATTTTTTTTTTTATTGACCTGTATTATTCCTCCCAGCCCCTGTGCATATATATGGACTTATAAATGCTGGTATATAAATGGATCAGGTAAAAACCTAAATTGAAACTGATACTCTCTCTCTCTATCCCATTGTAGATATTTACATTAAAAATAAATGACGACAAATTATCTTAAATTAAAGATTGTCTGTGTCACTGTTTATAAATTATATAGTTTATTTTAAATAGTGCATTTTTTTCTCTTGTAGAAACTTTTATTTGTATCTAATTGTTACATTTTTTATTTAGATGTTGGTTAGAACATAACCAGTATAATTTTATTTATTTTGTAAAGGATAAATACACCCCGAAAACAAGGAGGGCTTGGACCAATGAAAATTCCTTTACTATCTGATTTGACACATCAAATTTCAAAAGATTATGGTGTATATTTAGAGGATCAAGGCCACACTCTCAGGTCTGAGAATATATTATTCATTTGCTGCTTTTGTTGTGTGTTTTTTTGTTTGTTTGTTTTATTTGTCTCTATTTATTAATTTGCCTTGGTTTGTACCATACATTTTTAGATGGCTAAGCAATGTAGTTGCTTGACACCTATTGGTTTTTGTTCAGTGTGTGTGTGTGTGTGTGTGTGTATATGTATGTACAGTGGATATAAAAAGTCTACACACCCCTGTTAAAATGTCAGGTTTCTGTGATGTAAAAAAATGAGACAAAGATAAATAATTTCAGAACTTTTTCCACCTTTCATGTGACCTATAAACTGTACAACTCAATTGAAAAACAAACTGAAATCTTTTAGGTAAAGGGAAATAAAAATAAAATAATATGGTTGCATAAGTGTGAACACCCTTTTATAACTGGGGATGTAGCTGTGTTCAGAATTAAGCAATCACATTCAAGATCATGTTAAATAGGAGTCAGTACACACCTATCATCATTAAGTGCCTCTGATTAACCCCAAATAAAGTTCAGCTGTTCTAGTAGGTCTTTCCTGACATTTTGTTAGTCGCATCCTACAGCAAAAGCCAAGGTCCGCAGAGAGCTTCTAAAGCATCAGAGGGATCTCATTGTTAAAAGGTATCAGTCAGCACACAGGGGGGCGGAGCGTGCGGGCGTGCTAAATGGTCGCACTTTGTTAGAGCTCCTGAAACGGCGGCGGTGGAGCTTCCTCACAGATGAGTACTTACAGCCAGGAGAGATCTGATTTCTACCGTGGCATGAGGGTGAAGCACACAGGGACCTCCGGATTGATTTTCTGAGCCGTGATTACGGCAGAACAGCTGTTTGGGCTCCCGACCCGTAAAGGAGGCCGCATCTGAAGCCTGCTCATGCGTTCTGGAGACGAACGCTGGAAGAAGCCTTTCCTCAGAGGACTGCAGGATTATCATGGTGACAGGGTAAGCAGCGCCACGTTGGGATAATGGAGTGCAAAAACTAATGAATAACAGCATAATGCCAAATACCAAAATGCTTTAAAGTTATTGAAGGCCCAAAAAACGCCCCCAGCTTCCAACAAAGAGATAATTTAATGCACTCCAGGGGCAAGAGGTGTTGTATACACTAGCTACCATAAAGACTATATTTTGACTTAATGCCATATAGCGAGATATACTTCAATCCCAGTGGCATCTAAAAGATAGACTTGCAACATTATACATCAGGAAAGTTCAATTATATTGTAAAGAGCAAAGGCCTGTATCTGTTTTGTCAGCATGGCGGTACGCAGAAACGCCAAGAACGATAAGACACTAAAGACCACTTTGATTTCTGGAACAGTGAATACCTTCTTTAAAAGCTCAGATCACAAAAAGAAAAAACCTGAGATATCTCAAGCTTGCAGTGAGGAGGAGGATTTATCTGACAATCCGGATACAGTTCAATCAGCAGCATCCCCCCCTCACACTCAGCACCATAGTGAAGATGGCCCAGTCACACTTAAAGTTATGGAGGCCCTCATTAACCAGGTTAAATCCTGTATTAAAACAGAATGTGCTGCTCTAAAGAAAGATATAAATGATCTAGGGTGTAGAGTCGAATCCCTTGAGGATCATAATGAAGAGATCACTAGAGATGTTTCTGAGATGTCACGCACTATAGAAAGTCAGCAGCAGCAGATTTCGGACCTAGAGAATAAAATAGACGATATTGAAAATAGAACAAGGAGAAACAATCTTCGGATTCGAGGAATCCCTGAATCTGTGAAAAATGAAGATATATCTGAACACCTACAAAATCTTTTCCAGTCTCTAGCCATCTCTAACCAGAGAGTGATTGATGTTATACCTATCGAGAGGGCACACAGGTCTCTTAGGCCTAAACCAAATGATAATCAGCCCCCAAGGGATATAATAGTGTGCTTTTCGAGCTACAGGGATAGAGAGAAGATATTTCAAATGGCAAGATCACAACCTACATTTTCTTTTCAAGGCGCGAAAATTCAAATTTTTCAAGATTTGTCGACCAGAACGCTGTTATTGATAAAAGAATTTGCACTTTTCACTGCCCATCTGCGCTCACTAAAAATCCCTTATAGGTGGGGATTCCCAATATCACTACAAATAATCAAGAATGGCAAAAGATTTGAATGCACCTCCACAGAGGATATTAATGATTTCTGCCAACTTTTGGATATACCGGCTCCTGAGGCTGCAGCCCCTGGACCCTCCAAAGCTTCAACTCCTTTGCCAAGGCCACAGCGGAGACTTTGGTCTGAAGTCATTGGTAAACAACAGCGTAAGAAGATTTGCACAGCTACTACAGCTCAGATGGACTCTGCTGTAGCTGTCACTACGTGACCCGATACCCAAGAGTTTGTGAGTATATGGCCGTACACACACCCTACAGGGTGATACCTTGTTCTATTTCACTTTGACTTTTTACGAAACTGACTATGCATAACCTCGCACCACAACCTATTCTGAGCGCGCTTATGCTGTTTGAACTTATTGAGACTTTTGACTTGCAAAAATCAAGTTATTTCCCACAAAAGCTTACAAATGTTGGCTTATTCTCATGTCACAATGGTTTGATATACAATGCTCAATGTTCTATTGTTTTATTGCTTGTATGTCATGCATAAGGTTTGATGTTTCACTGTTCAAATTATGTTTGGTTTTTTCTTTTTATTGTCTTTGGTCTCGAACATGCACTTGATAATACCAGGTCTGTTGGGGCAGCTCCACCGGGCCGTACCTTCCCCCATTTCCCTCTCTTTCTCAGCTTCTCACTAGCTGTCTGTTCCCCCTACCTCTTTTCCCTCGTACCCCCAGCCCCCGCTGGCAGAAGACTACAGATACCGTACCACTTTCACCCTACATCAATCTTACTCTCTCCCCCCCCCCCCCCCCCCCCCCCATCCTTCCTTTCCCTGTTCCCCTTCCTTCTCCCCCCCTCTCCCTCTAGTTACTGTATTACTTCAGTGTATCCTTGGACATAGTTATTACAAATTGTTCTGTTCCTTTGTTTAAGGGTTATATATTTTGGTTTTATATATTTGTACTCTCTGATATCAAAACCTCCATACACACGACACACGTGACCAGTACACCTTGGTTTCCCTTTATTTATAAGTTCCCGACAACCTACACATGTCAATATCAAAACAACCTAGTCAGTTTAGGCTAGCTACGCAAAATGTTAAAGGTTTTCTCTCACCACAAAAGCGCTCAATAGCCTTCCACTATTTCTATAAAAGAGTGGACATTATCATGATACAAGAGACGCACTTTAAAAAATCGAATGAACCCGTCCTTTCGAAGCTCCATTATGACCAGCATTTTTTGTGCTCAGGCCCGACTAGACATAACGGGGTTTGTATATCTTTTAGAAAGGGTACGTCTTTTGAACTACTTACCAAATATCTTGATAAAGAGGGTCGTTTTCTTGTTTTAGTGGGGCTATACTTTGGTAGACCCATAACTCTAGCTAACATTTATGCCCCGAACTGCCCTAAACCTCCCTTCTTCCATAGGGTGATAAACCAGATACTTGATATTTCAAAGGGACCCATCTTCTTAGGGGGCAACTTAAACTTCCCTATTAATCCCGCATTAGACACGTCCTCAGGTAGGTCATATATCAGGAATACTCAGATAAAAGCCAACTGGCGAGCACTTTGCTCTATTCCCCTCTTTGACTCTTGGAGAACTACCCACCCATCCACTAAAGATTTCTCCTTTTTTTCAAACCCACAACACACTTACACACGTATCGATTATATCTTCTGTGAACAAAGTATGCTTCCCTCCCTTGTTGACTCTAGACTATACCATACTGCATGGTCTGACCATAGCATGGTCTGTTCCACCTTTATTTGGACCTCTAAGCCAGGCTTCCAACAACGTTGGAAACTAAATGATCAGATTTTTTTAGACCCCTTAATAGTCACCAATGTAGCAGAGAAAACCAGAGTATTTCTCTTTCAACAATCACCTAGACACATCTGCAATAACTAACTGGGAGGCATATAAGTGTTTTATAAGGGGGGTGATTATGGGTCACACGCATAGACAATGCAAACAGCGTGCTCAATTTGATTCTCTGACCTCAGAGTTTAATAACTGCGAAAAAGAGCTGAAAAGAAACCCCCAGTCACAACCATTACTAG